>NW_006922383.1:489756-491026 GCF_000298275.1 Orycteropus afer afer | reverse complement strand
TTATTTCTGTCACTAAGGCCATATTTTCCAACTTGCGGTGATTCTTCTTTGTTTCCAACTTTTGCATTCCAATCACCAGTGATAATCAACACATTTTGATTGCATGTTTGGTCAATTTCAGACTGTGGAAGTTGATAAAAGTCTTCAATTTCCTCATCTTTGGCTTTCATCGTTGTTGTGTAAATTTGAGTAACAGTAGTATTAACTGGCCTTCCTTGTAGGCATATGGATACTATCCTATCATTGACAGCATTGTACTTTGGGAGAGATCTTGAAACATTCTTTGTGATGATGGATGCCATGCCATTCCTCTTTAATTTGTCATTCCCAACATAGTAGATCGTATGGTTGTCTGATTCAAAATGGCCAAAACCTGTCTATTTCAACTCACTAATGCCTAGGATATCAATTTTTATGCCTTCCATTTCATGTTTGACAACTTCCATTTTTCCTAGATTCAAACTTTGTACATTCCATGTTCCAATTATTAATGTATGTTTGCAGCTGTTTCTTCTCATTTGTAGTCATGCCACATCAGCAAATGGAGGTCCTGAAAGCTTTACTCTATCCACATCATTAAGGTCAGCTCTACTCTGAGGAGGCAACTCTTTCCCAATCTTATTTTGAGTGCCTTCTGTCCTGAGAGGTTCATCTTTTGGAACTATATCAGACAGTGTTTCAGGCTACTCATAAGGTTTTCACTGGCCAATTCTTTGAGAAGTAGATGGCCTCTTTCTTCTTCCAAGTTTGTCTTAGTCTGGAAGCTGCACTGAAACCTGTCCACCATGGGTAACCCTGTTGGCATTTGAAACACTGGTGGCATAGCCTCCAGCCTCACAGCAACATGCAAGCCACCACAGGATGACAAACTGACAGACAAGTCCATCTCTCTTGCTGTTCCAAACCACTCCACTCCCACTTTCCAGCCTGCCCTACCTGTTCCAGCCCTCCAAAGGCCCATGCATATGAGGTGATTGAAAACGCATGGCTTGGGTCAGGAGCACCTTTTATGTGGCGCTGAATCTGAGATTCAGCATCTTTGAGCTCATCTCGCTCTTTCGCCAGTCTGTCCAGTGTAAGTAGGACCAACCAACCAGTTTCCTTATACTCCTCATTCTGACAAAATTGCAGAAAAGTATCAAATATCCGATCACCCAGAGCATCACTTCTCACAAGTACTTGATCTATTGGTGGTGCTATTTCACGTATTAATTTTGCCACCTCACACCACGGATTAGTAGGGCCCTCTTTACTAGCAGATGTAGAGTCA
>NW_006922383.1:487757-489216 GCF_000298275.1 Orycteropus afer afer | reverse complement strand
TGACTGCTCACTCAAGAACGGTTGTAGGCAGCACAACAGAATCCCAATCCACAGAAGAATGTCTTTCTTCCCAGGATGTCCCTGGATATCCTGGAAGCAGGCCACACCCCTGGGGAAATTCCCCTTCAACAGACCGGCCATTCAGAACACAGTCATCCAATCCCATCATGGGAACAACCACACAGAACTGGGGTCCAGCCAAGTTGACACACAGCTCACTATCACAGTATTGTTTCCCTTATTTCTTTATCAGAGGACTCTTTGTTGGTATAGAAGAATCCAACTGATTTTTGTATGTTGACCTTGTATCTTGCCACTTTGCTGAACCTCTCTATTAGTTCCAGTAGTTTTTATTATTATTATTATTATTATTGAGTCCCTTGGGTTTTCTGTGTAAAGATCATATTGTCTGCAAATAGAGATTGTTTTACTTCCTCTTTGCCAATGTGTATGCCTTTTATTTGTTTTTCTTGCCTTATTGGCCTGCCCAGGACTTCTAATACAATGTTAAATAGAAGTGGTGATAGAGGGCATTCCTGTCTGGTTCCTGTTTGTAGTGGGAATGCCTTGAGTCTTTCTCCAGTAATAATGATGTTGGCCATTGGCTTTGCATATATACCCTTTATTATGCTGAGGAATTTTCCTTGTATCCCTGTTTTGCTGAGAGTTCTAAACAGGAATAGATGTTTGATTTTATGAAGTGCCTTTTCTGCATCAATTGATATAATCATATGGTTCTTTTCCTTTGTTTTGTATATGTGGTGGATTACATTGATTGATTTTCTGATGTTGAACCACCCTTGTATATCTGGTATGAATCCCACTTGTTCTAGATGTATTATTTTTTTGCTATGTTGTTGGATTCTGTTGGCCAGGATTTTGTTAAAAGATTTTTGTATCTATGTTCATGAAGGATATTGTTCTGTAGTTTTCCTTTTTAGTAGTCTCTCCCTGGTTTTGGTATTAGTGTTATGCTTGCTTCATAAAATGAGATTGGGAGTATTCCATCTTTTTCTATGTTCTAGAATAGCTTGAGAAGCATAGGTGTCAACTCTTCTCTGAATATTTGATAGATTCTCCAGTGAAGCCATCAGGGGTAGGGCTTTTCTTTGTGGGAATTTTTTTTTTTTTATGACCTGTTCAATTTCTTCCCTTGGTATGGGTCTCTTCAAGCTTTGTGTCTCTGAATGGGATAGTTTAGGTAAGTCTTGTGATTGTAGAAACTTGTCTATCTCTTCTAGGTTCTCAAATATGTTGCAGTACGGTTTTTCATAATATTCTGTCAGTATCTTTTTTATTTCAGTTGGTTCTTTTGTGATGACACCATTTTTGTTTATAATTCTTGTGATTTGGATCTTCTTTTTCTTTTCTTTTGTTAGGTCTGCCAATGGTTTATCAATTTTATTAATCTTTTTGAAGAACCAGCTCTTTGTTATGTTCATTTTCTCTGTGTTTTTTT
>NW_006922383.1:486640-487186 GCF_000298275.1 Orycteropus afer afer | reverse complement strand
GTGGTCCGAGAATATGCTTTGCAGTATTTCATTGCTTTTAAATTTATTGAGGCTTGTTTTATGTCCTAGCATATGGCCTATTCCGGAGAATGATCCATGTGCACTGGAGAAGAATGTGAATTGTGTTTTAGTTGGGTGAAATGCTCTGTATATGTCTATGAGGTCCAGATGCTTGATTGTACTGTTGAGTTCTTCTGTATCCTTGTTGAGTTTTTTTCCAGTTTTCTTGTCCCTCCTTGAAAGTGGTGTGTTAAAGTCTCCTACTACTATTGCAGAGTTGCCTATTATCCCTTTTAATTCACTTAATATTAGCTTCACCTATTTTGGAACACTTTCATTGGGTGCATAAATATTTATTATTGTAACATCTTCTTTGTCAATTGACCCTTTCAGCATCATATAATGTTCCTCCTTATCTCTTATGATATTTTTCACCTTAATGTCTATTTTATCAGAAATCAGTATTGCTACTCCTGCCCTTTTTTTGGTTTCCATTGCCTTGGTATATTCTTTTCCATCCCTTAACTCTTAATTTGTTTTTATCTT
>NW_006922383.1:483437-486238 GCF_000298275.1 Orycteropus afer afer | reverse complement strand
GCTCTGGTTTTCACAAAATCCCTTAATTTCTGTTTGTCTGAGAATGCCTTGATTTCGCCCTCATATTTGATGGGTAATTGGCTGGATATAGGATTCTTGGTTGGAAGTTCTTTTCCTTCAGTGTTTTATATATGCCATTCCATTGCCTTCTTGCCTGCATGGTTTTTGCTGAGTAATATGAGCTCATCCTAACTGATTATTATAAGTAATATTTCTTTTTTTCCCAGCTAGCTCTCAAAATTTTTTCTTTGTCTTTGGTTTTGGAAAGTTTGACTATAATATGCCTCAGTGTTTTCCTCTTGGGATCTATCTTGAGTGGGGTTCTAAGAGCTTCTTGGACAAATCTTTTCTTCCTTCATTATATAGACGAAGTTTTCTGTTAGCAGGTCTTCCACAGTTTTCTTGGTGGTCTTTTTGGCCTCTTATTGTTCTGGAATTCCAGTGAGTCTTATATTGTTTCTTCTCATGTCATTGCATATAATTCTTAGGTTCTCTTCATTTCTCTTAAATCTTTGCTCTGATTTTTTTTTTTCATACAGGCTAGTGTCCAGGGATTTGTCTTCTAGTTAGGATATGCATTCTTCAGCCAGTTCTAACCTACTCTTTTGTGCTTCTACTGTGTTATGTAATTCTGTCATTTTGGTACTCATCTTCAGCATTTTGGTACTCAGCTTCTGCATTTCTAACTGCTGTTTTTGTATGAGTTCTGATTGTGCATTTATCTTATTATTCTGTTCCTGAATGGTTTTCCTGAGTTCCTCAAGGGAACTGTCTGTGTTCTCCTTGTTTCTGTTTGGGGTTTCCTTAGGCTCTTGTATAGCTCTATAAACATATCTTCTCTATTCCTTCTCAGATAATTCTATTGCCTCCTCTTCCTCCATGTATAATAAGACCTTTGTGGTTTTGCTTCTAATGCCTTGTCCTGTTTTTTTGTTTGATTTGAGATTGCCTGTTGTTTCCTAGACATTTGGAGGTTGTCTTTAACTGATGGTTATGTGTTGATTTGTTTTGTCTTGGTTTTATGGTTTAATATTTGCAAAGGTGAAGCTGGTGTATTTTATTTTATTATTAATTTAGGTATGCTGGGTCACTCTGCAGTTTTCTTTGTGATGGTGGAATCACTGTGTGGAATGTGGATATGGGGTTCTGCTTCTCATAAAGAGAGTTTTGAGTTCAAACTGGGAGGTTTTATGTTGGCTGAATGTGGTTTCTTCTATTGGATGAATAAAATTATTGCCAGAGAAGGTGGGAGTGGAAAAAGGAAAGCTTGCTGTTGTTTGGGGCGGTTTCTTGGGCTTTGAGCGGGCTGCTACTGATGACATCATACTGTTATTTACAGGCCCTCAGCTCAATTTCAGGAAAGACTCCAGTTGTTAGGGTGTCTCCACTTTCCGCCAAGCTCAGATACACACAAAGACCCCGCCTCCGAGGCCCCTCCATGCCAAAAAGCTAACCCAAGGCCATTTCCCGGCCCTGCGATCAGCCTTGGGTTTTTCTCTCTCCACCCCACCAGTCCACGGCACCGGCCCAACCCTCCCAGACCACAATCGGCTAGGGAGTTTGTTTGTGAGACCGCCCACCTGCGGTGCCAAAGATGCGCTCGGTTTCAGCTGCACTGGAGTCAGGAGAGTGCCTGCTAGTAATCTGTAGTCCTGATATTAGTGATGAAGTCAAGCACAGACCTCTCTGTGCCACTAAGTTGACCCATGCCTATTCAGTGACCCACTGAGGAGGGAGCAAGCCCACCCTCCTAGAGCACCATTGGGCTCTCTGCTTGGGTTTCAGTGGTGCTGAGTGTGCCCGTTTGCACCTAGCTGACCCAAGTTATTGATAAAATCAGGTGCTGAATGTAGATCCTTGGGGTGATCGCTGGTATGCTGGTATGCTGATATAAATTGTCTTCTGCCTTGACCCGAGGAGGTCTTGGATGGCCGTACTCACCTGCCAGTCACTCCCCCAAGGAAGTCTCTAATGGCCTTTCTCGGGTGCTTGTCCACGTTCCACAGGGTAGATCTTTAGTTTCTTTCCCTGTACCTTTCCTCTAATTCTACTCCTCTGAGTTTGGTGCACTCTGACTCAGTGAGCTGTTCAGAGCACCAAAATCCCTAATTCAAGCTGCTCTGCCTAGTTTTTCAAGCACTAAGATGCTAGAGGGAAATAGCGTGGTGATTACTGATGAGACTCCACTTTGAATCCACTCCTGCAACCATTTTTTAAATATCTTCAGTAAAATTTTACTTGCATATGATATTAATAATACTATTTGGTAATTTCCACATTCTTTTGGATTACGTTTCTCTGGAATGGTCACATATATGGATCTCTTCCAGTTGGTTGGCCAGGTCTTCCAAATTTCTTGGCCTAAATGAATGAGCACTTCCAGTGTTGCATCCATCTGTTGAAACATCTCAATTGGTATTCTGTCAATTCCTGGAGCCTTGTTTTTTGCCAATGCCTTCAATGCAACTTAGACTTCTTCCTTCAGTATTATAGTTTCTTTATCATATGCTCTTGAAATGGTTGAATGTTGGCCAATTCTTTTTGGTACAGTGAATCTGTGTATTCCTTCCATCTTCTCTTGATGTTTCCTGCATCATTCAATATTTTGCCCATAGAATCACTGTGTATTGCAATTTGAGGTTTGAAATTTTTCTTCAGTTCTTTCAGCTTGAGAAATACCAAGCATGTTCTTCCCTTTTTGTTTTCTAACTCCATGTCTCTTTACATTTCATTATAATACTTAACTTTGTCTTCTCAAACTACCCTTTGAAATTTTCTGCTCAGTTCTTTTTTTTTTTTTT
>NW_006922383.1:481501-482492 GCF_000298275.1 Orycteropus afer afer | reverse complement strand
CAACAACATGTAATGAATGGATTAGGCTAGAATTTATAAGGTCTGTTCCAGTGGTAATATCCACAATCAAAGTAATAGTCAGGGTTACATAATTTAGGTTTCAATAATATAATTCCATATGGTGTTATGTAGTATCTGAGAAGTTAGATGAAGTACCTTCTGAAGGATAAAATACCATGCAGGTATTATTATTAAAGCAATATTAGCATTTTACATATATTCTCATTGGTCCCCTTGGGTAAAAATGAGGAAATGGGTATTCTTGTCTCTACCATACTGATGGAAGAATGGCAGTGTACTTGAATGAAGTGATTTGCCCAAGGTCATGCCTGGGACTACAGCCTGAGTCTCCTCATTCCTGGTCTGGTATTCTTTATGTTAAAATTTTCACTAGAGCCTATCATTCTGAGATATGTTGTAACACTGAAATTAGTGCCAAAAGACTTACAGACTCTAATGCAATAGTTCTCAAACCTGGCTACACATTAGAATCCCCAAGGGAACTTTTAAACACAGGGAGCCTGAGACCCTACCTCCAGATATTCTAATTTAATTGGTCTGAGATAGACCTAGCCTTTTGGAAAAGCTCCTCAGAGATTTGTGTGTTGCCAGGGTTGAGAACCACTGGCTCAAAGAATCCCTTGAGGTCTTTCAGCTCTACTTCCCACTCTATATAAAGAATCTGTTAAACTTGCCCTGGAGCAGAGAGTAGCTAAAGCAAATGGAAGAAATGATAAGATAAAGAGATGAACAGAAGATTTCAAAGAGCACCTCAAGCAGACAAAGCCAATTACTCTAATGAAATGTACAAAGACCTGGAGTTAGAAAACCAAAGGGGAAGAACACGATCGGCATTTCTCAAGCTGAAAGAACTGAGGAAAAAATTAAGCCTCAAGTTGCGATATTGAAAGATTCTATGGGCAAAATATTGAATGATGCAGGAAGCATCAAAAGAAGATGTAAGGAATACACAGAGTCACTGTACCAAAAA
>NW_006922383.1:475461-480946 GCF_000298275.1 Orycteropus afer afer | reverse complement strand
TTGATTGTATGGATCATGACAAATAATGGATAACATTGAGAAGAATAGGAATTCCAGAACACTTAATTGTATTCATGAAGAACCTGTACATAGACCAGGAGGCTGTCATTTGAACAGACCAAAGGGACACTGCATGGTTTAAAATCAAGAAGGGAGTGCGTCAGGGTTGTATCTTTTCACCATACTTATTCTGTCTATATGCTGAGCAAATAATACGAGAAGCTGGACTATATGAAGAAGAACGTGGCATCAGGATTGGAGGAAGAATCATTAACAACCTAAGATACACTGATGACACAACTTTGCTTGCTGAAAGAAAGTGAGGATGACTTGAAGCACTTACTGATGAAGATTGAAGAATACAGTCTGCAGTATTGATTACATCTCAATATATAGAAAACAAAAGTCCTCACTACTGAACCAATAAGAATTAGCACCATCATGGAGAAAAGATTGAAGTTGTGAAGGACTTCACATTGCTTGGTTCTACAATCAACGCCAATGGAAGCAGCAGTCAGGACATCATATGACATATAGCACTAGGCAAATTGGCTGCAAAGGACCTCTTTCAAGTGCTGAGGTGCAAAGATGTCTTCTTGAGGACTAAGGTGTGCCTGACACAAGCCATGGTATTTTCAATCGCCTCATATGCATATGAGAACTGGACAATGAATAAGGAAGACAGAAGAAGAGTTGATGCTTTTGAGTTGTGGTGCTGGCGAAGAATGCTGAAAGTAACATAGACTTCTGAAAGAACTAACAAATCTGTCCTGGAGGAAGTGTAGCCAAAGTGCTCCTTTGAAGCAAGAATGGCCGGACTTCGTCTTACATACTTTGGTCATGTTTTCAGAAGAGACCATTCACTGGAGAAGGATGTCATGCTTGGTAAGGTAGAGGGTTGACAAAGGAGGGGAAGACCCTCAATGAGATGGATTGACACAGTGGCAGCAGCAAAGGGCTCAAGTATAGCAAAGATTGTGGAGCTGGCGCAGGACCGGGTAGTGTTTTGTTCTGCTATGCATAGGTTCACTATGAGTCGGAGATGACTTGACAGCACCGAACAACAAAGTGATTCTCAATTATGGTGTTAGGACAGGCTAATAGATTGTCAGCAGTTGTTATATACACACACACACACACACATACACACCCTTTCACACCTATATGCCCCTACATATGTATTATTTGAGGTAATATCTGTGGTATAGTCACTCTCTCTTTCTTATTACGTTCTGCTTCCTGATGTAAAAGAGAACAAGTTTGTTACAGCTAGGTACATAGCATTCATGTGAATACATCTATCATACGTATTGTGACAGTTCTCTAACACTCCCACCAGGTATTTCTCTAGTCTCTGCTTGCTTGAAAATTTCTAATAGAGGGGAGCTCCCAGTCTCACAGAGCAGCCCATTATAT
The DNA here is from genome assembly GCF_000298275.1 of Orycteropus afer afer. Classification (NCBI taxonomy): domain Eukaryota; kingdom Metazoa; phylum Chordata; class Mammalia; order Tubulidentata; family Orycteropodidae; genus Orycteropus; species Orycteropus afer. Next base: position 479,530 of record NW_006922383.1, on the reverse strand, counting down.
TCCACTGTTAGAAGGTTGTTCCTTATTGAGTTGAAATGCACTATCCTATGAGTCATCCCATGGGTCTTAAGTATTTAATTTTTATTCCTTATGACAGCCCTTCAGATATTATTCCCATTATCTCTTTGGACAAAGGACAGAAACACAGGCAGGGTAATAGTGAATTTTTGAGGCATTTAGATGAATTTTTAAGTGGTCAAAGAACCATACCCAGGCTGTAGCAATGAATTGATCAGTGTCATCCTGGTGAGGTATTTCTAGGACATATCTTTTGCGCTGCCTTATTCAACGCAGCAAAGATTTTTTAATTATAATTTCCAGTGTTGGCAGGGAGCTTTGGTGGCATAGTGCCTAAGGCACTTGACTGCTAACCAGAAGGTTGGCAGTTCAAACCCACCAGCCGCTCCTCGGAAGGAAGATTGGGCAATCTACTTGCATAGTGATACTGCCTTGGAAACCCAATGAGGGGTCGCTATGAGTTAGAGATGACTTGACGGCACATAACAACAAGAACACAATGTTGGCAAGTATGAATAAAATGAGCATTCTTTTCTGTTGCTATTGAGAATGTAAACTGTTATACCTTTGTTCTGATTACCTAGTGCCGTACTGACAAGAAATATGCTACAAATGGAATGGCCTTAACAAACAGGAGTTTATTCTTACAATTTGGAGGCTTTAAGTCCAAGTTCAAAGTGCCAAGATCTAGGGGCTGGGTGAGAAAGCCCCTCAACCTTGGGGTCCAGCTCTGCCTCCTGCTCCTGGCCCACGGGAGCCAGAGGCATTTCTTCACTCAGATAGCTGCTGGCTGCTGAGGCTGAGAAGCCCCAAGATTGACAAGTAAAAAGGCACAGTCCCGATGTTACCAGTCCACACAGCAGGCAATTAACTTAAGTCCACTGTAAGTCCCAAGGTTGGCAGAGCATAGCAGGCTGCTGAGCAACAACACGGGTATATGCAGGGTCCAAGCATGCCCAAAGCTAGAGACCATTCTCAAAACTTCTCCTTATATACAGGAAGCAGACCACATACCCAAAGGCAGCTACTCAGTTGCTCATAGTAGATTCCACCATGGAGTTGATTACCAGTCTCATCATGGGGAATACTACTTCCAGCTGCCCAGCCACTCGACCAGGCCTAGCCAAGTTGACACACAAACATAACCACCACAACCTTTCTGAAAGGCAGGTTGAAATTATGCATCAAAAACCTTAAAAATTTCCAATCTTTGACCCAGTAATTATACATTCAAAACAAACAAACAAACAAAAAAAAAAAACCATTGCCATAGAGTCAATTCCCACTCATCGTGAAGGATAAGACAGATTAGACCTGTCCCTTAGGGTTTCCAAGGCTATAATCTTTACAGAAGCAGATTGCCACATCTTTCTCCCATAGAGCAGCTGGTGGGTTAAAATGGCTGACATTTTGGTTTGCAGCTGAGCACTTTAACCACTGTGCCACCAGAGTTCCACATAGAAAGAAATTTACACTAAGGAAAATAGTCATTGGTATGCAAAATGTGGTAGTTATGGTTATATGTCAACTTGCCTGGGCCTGGTTTTGAGTGGCTGGGCAGCTGGTGGTAGTTACTCCCCATGATGAGACTGGCAATCAACTCCATCGTGGAATCTGCTACAAGCAGTTAAGTAGCTGCTTTAGGGATGTAGTCTGCTTCCCGTATATAAGGAGAAGCTTTGGGAACGGTCTACAGCTTTTTGCACACTTGAACCCTGCATGTAGCCCAGTTTTCAATGGACTTGAATTAATGGCCTGCCATGTGGTTTGGTAACATTGGGACTGTGCCTTTTTACTTGTCAACCTTGGGTTTGTCAGCCTCAGCAGCCAGCTGCTGCCTGAGTGAAGAAAGCCTCCAGCTTCAGTGGGCCAAGAGCCAGAATCAGCTGAAGCCCAAGGTCACACAGCCCCTAGAGCCCAGCACTTTGAACTCGGACTTCTAGCCTTCAAAACTGTAAGAGAATAAACTCCTGTTTGTTAAAGCCATCCCATTTGGCTTCGTGTCAGAGCAGCACTAGGTAACCAAAGCACAAAATTATTTATTCATTCAACAAATCTTTTGTGAGCACCTAACTGTGTGCCCGGTATTGTTCCTATGTGCTGAGAGTACAATAAGTAAGACAGGCAAGATCCTTGCCCTCATGAAATTGAAATTCTTGTTGGGGGAGACACACAGTGACCAAGAAAACAAATAAAATCTTTTTAGACAGTGATAAGAAATAAAAAGAAAATAAAATATAGTGTTATCATAAAGAATGACCAAATGAGAAAAGTCCTTTAGAAGAATACTTGAGAGAGGCCTCGGAGGAGGAGATATTTAAGCTGAGATCTGAACAAAGTGAAGAAATAAATCAGGAAAACAATCAGGAAGAACATTTAGGAAAGGGGAACAGCAAATGCAAAGACCTTAGGTTAGGAATGAACTTGGTGCATCAAAGAACAGGTAAAAAGGCAAATGTAGCTGATGTGTATTGATAAATGGGAGATGGTAATTCAAGATAAAGTCACAGAGGTAGTCAGGGGCCAGATGGTGGAGGGCCTTGTTAGTCATGGTAAGATTTAGATTATATTCATATAGAAGGACATTCACTGCAGCATTTTATATAATAGTAAAAAATGTTTTCAAAACAGCATAAATATCTAGTATTAGGGACCTTGTTAAAGAAAATGGCATATCAACATGATTAAATGTGTTATACAACTATTTAAAAAATCATGTTTTTGAAGAGTATATTTCCCATGTCCTTAAATGTATATAATATTAAGTAAAAAGCAAAGTTTATCTCAATTTAAAAAACAAAATTAAATAAAAATTTATAGCATAGATAAAAGACTGAAAGGAATACACCAAAATGGTAATAGTGGTTAGTTTTAGACAGAAGAATTATGAAATCTTTATTTTTTATGTTTTCAAAGTAAAATAAATTATTCTCATGATCAGTAAAAGGAGATATTATAATAATTTCTTTTACCTTCACAACTACAGAACTAAAGTATGAAAAAGACTCATATGAAAAAGATTTAAGGGCTTCAGTTTGACTGCACACTCAGTATGAATCCACAAATATATTACAAGAAAAAAAAGCTACTGTGATTTTTAGGTCTTGTTAACAGAACTGTTGGGTCCATGACAAGGGAGGTATTTGTTTCAATCTACTTCACAATTGTCAAAACTACACCTCGCAACTTTTCTCATTTCTGGATGTTACAAGTAAAGATGAATTTTGCCAAATTAGTATATAATCAAGGTGGTGAGAATATGTGGAAAGTATGTCATGTGGGAATTGTTGAAGAAGATGGGTAGATTTAGCTTTGAAAGAATTCGGACAAAGGGGACAGGGAAGTGAAATTTTTGCTCAGTGTTTAAATGATAGGCTGCGAAAGTGAGGTCAAACTTTTCCTATGTCATTCCAGATGGCAGAATTAGGTCCTGTGGTTAGAAGATATATAGAAACTAATATTCTCAAGATAACTAGAGCTTTGACTATTAGAGAGGAGCTTTGTCTCTTCTGACTCTAATCTGTCATTTTTGTGAACTCTGTCAAACTATTCCACTTTCTTTCTTATAATATCACTTACTATAATTCTGGTCAACTATCTCTGTTTTTGTTTAATATACTCTCTATTAAAAACATACATACAGTAAACTCCAGAATGTGTGTACAAGGAATCATGCTTATATATTAAAGGGTTGAATACATGGAAAGCCCTTATAGCAGTGTCCAGCATACATTAATGTTAGCTATTATTATTGCAGCATTGTTTGTAAACATGAAAAAATGGCATTATCAGGAGAATGGATAAATTATGGCATATTCATAGAGTGAAAATAAATGGAACTGGAGCTACATTGATAAAAAATAAATTTTAAAAACATGTAAAATGATTCCATATTTTTATGGAAACTCATGTGGTTTACAAAAAAAAAAATGCACGGAGGGTTCCGGCAAGATGGCAGACTAGGCAGAAGGATTGCACAGACCCTCTTCAACAAAGAAAAGGGAAACCAATTAACACAGACACAGAAGATAATTGTGGACCCCTGAGCCTT
>NW_006922383.1:459192-461105 GCF_000298275.1 Orycteropus afer afer | reverse complement strand
TTACCTTGCTCCCGAAGATCTGGTCCCTCTCGGTAGGGTAACAAGGGAACGTGTTCAGTGCAGATCAGTGAGTAAGCACAAGCCCGCCTTGTTTCAGTACCTTATGCTTAGAGATCTCCATGTGTCTTGGTATCAATCATCCAGTGGATTCCAGAAGCTTCTCAAGTCAGGGACTCAATTCTCCACCTAGATCATCCTTCTTCATGATAATCAGGTTCTTCCTGATTATCATGATAATCCCTAGACCCTTTTTATTCAAACTACTTTTAAGCTAGATCTCTCCCCATCCCATGACTGATTTGGAGGAACCGAAATACAAACTTACATCTATCTCTGTTAAATGTTTTATTTGTATATACAGCCCATAATTCCAGCCTGTTGAAATATTTTAAATTATGATTCTGTTACATGTTAATCATCCTTCCAGCTTTGTGCCATTGTTTTAGCTGATAAATATGCCTACCTTGTAAACTGGCTATGAGATTCAAATGAGAGTATATATGAAAGTACTCTGAAAACTGAAAAGTGCTATGAAAATGTATATGATTTTGTTTCATATCAATGATTTGTTAAAATGTTAAATGATTGAAGTGCTAAGGACAAAGACCAGGCTGACACTGGACAAAATGTAGAAATGTGAATTGGGTAAAAGTACAGTTAACCAAAAACCAAACTCCCTGCCATCGAGTTGTTTTCTGACTCATAGCGACCCCTCCTTGGGTTTCCAAGGTGAATCACTATGGAAGTAGATTGCCCAAACTTCCTTCCAAGGAGTGGCTGGTGGGTTTGAACTGCCAGCCTTCTGGATAGGAGTCATATGCCTTAGGCACTATGCCACTACAGCTCCCTAAAGTACAGTTAGGTATATCTAAAGATACTAAGCAACTGTACCCAGTCTTTAAATATACCTAACTATACTACCATCTAGCTCTCAGTCTTTACTTTGTCCATAATATTATGAGAGTCTTTATCAGTATATTATCTAAAATGAAAATGGCTTATCAGAAATGTCTTGGGATTAGTAGACTGGTGGTGGTTCTGGATGATCATTGTTTCACTAAGAAAGAGAGGACTGAGGAGACAGAAGCTTGTTAGAGATAATGGTACTTTCTCTGATCTCAAAACCTACTATACAGCCACAGTAGTCAAAACAGCTTGGTAGTGATACAGTAAAAGACACATAGACCAGTGGAATAGAATCAAGAACCCAGAAATAGATCCAGCCACCTATGGTCAGCTGATCTTTGACAAAGGTCCGAAATCCATTAAGTGGGGAAGAGATATTCTCTTTAACAGATGGTGCTGGGAAAACTGGATATCCATTTGCAGAAAAATGAAATAAGATCCATACCTTATACCATACACAAAAGCTAACTCCAGATAGATCGAAGACTTAAATGTAAAACCTGCAGCTATAAAGTTCATCAAAGAAAAAATAGGGGCAAACCTGGGGGCCCTAATTTATGGCATAAATAATCATGCATAACCCAAAATGCACAAACAGCAGAAGATAAGCTAGATGAGTGGCACCTTCTGAAAATTAAATTCTTATGTGCATCAAAAGACTTCTCCAAAAGAGTAAAAAGAGAACCTATAGATTGGGAAAAAATATTTGGCAACAACATATCTAAAGTTTATAGAAAATTCCAACACCTCAACATCAAAAAGACAAACAATGCAATTGAAAAATGGGCAAAAGACATGAAAAGATATTTCATCAAAGAAGATATTCAAGCAGCCAACAAACACAAGAAGAAATGTTCATGATCATTAGCCATTAGAGTGATGCAAATCAAAAGAGCAATGACGTATCATCTCACTTCAGCAATAATAGGAAAGTTCAACAAGACAGAAAATAACAAATGCTGGCAAGGATGTGGAGAGATTGAACACTGGGACTCTCATACACTGCT
>NW_006922383.1:457781-458433 GCF_000298275.1 Orycteropus afer afer | reverse complement strand
ATCCTACTTCTGTAGTGATACTGCCTCGGAAACCCAAGGAGGGGTCGCTATGAGTCAGGCTGACTCGACGGCACATAACAACAACAACAACATAAGTATGTCCATATATATATAATAGAGCTAACAGAGCAAAGTTATGATAACTTCTTAGCTACAGTCAAACACCTTGAGGGAATGAGTCACTGGGTCCATGGGCTTGGAACCATGGTCACAGGGGACATCAAGCTCAACTGGCATAACATACTACACAAAAACATTGTTCTATACCCTACTTTGGTTGGTAGTAACTGGGATCTTAAAAGCTTACAAGTGTCCATCTAAGACACAGTTGGTCTCTCCTTGTCTGGAGCAAAGAAGAATGAAGAAAACCAAAGACATATAGAAACAATTAGTCCGAGGGACTGGTGGACCATGCATATCTCACCCTACATGACCCTGAGACCAGAAGAACAAAATGGTACCTGGCTACCACTGTCAACCACTCAGTAAAAACCAAACCAAACCAATTTCAACTCATAGCAACCCCCACTGGGTTTCCAAGGCAGTAAATCTTTACGGAAGTAGATTGCCCGGTCTTGCTTCCATGGAGTGGCTGGTGGGTTTGAACCACCAGCCTTCTGGTTAGCAGTCAGATACCTTAGGCACTGTGCTA
>NW_006922383.1:448089-457324 GCF_000298275.1 Orycteropus afer afer | reverse complement strand
TGTAAAATTAATTTGCTTTGTAAACTTTCACTCAAATCACAAAATCAATCAATAAGAGATTATGGTATTTTAAAGTTTTGTCTAGGAAGGCTTGAAAATGAAGAGAGAGTACTTTAAATTCGTCTTCTAACCGTTTATAAGGTGTCTTTCTATAAATTTATTTTGCAGTGTTCCTGCAAGGGCTGGTGTGGGAACAAGCAGTGTGGTTGTAGGAAACAAAAGTTCGACTGTGGCATGGACTGCAACTGTGATCCCACAAAGTGTAGGAACCGCAAGCAAAGCAAGGTAGGGTCAGTACTGTTGCTCTTCACCATCCTTCCAGACCTCTTACTAGCTTCTGCTCTTTTCTTCTACCTTCCATCTTGAAATGTGGAATCCCCTCACAGTTTTTCCTCCCTTTCTCCTTCCCTGAAACAGAAACAGAAACATTTCACTTCTTAATCCCTTTTCCTTGCTACTAGCCTTTCCACGCACCACCTTCAGAACCTATAGCCTTCTCAGGAGATTCACAGGAATGCAGCTGATTACCTTGCCTAAATGACATGCCCCCACCTCCAGACTTGGATATACAGTTTCTAAGGCAGGAAAAGAAACAGAAAAACAGACATTTTATAGGCATATAGACATACAGGATCATACTAGTCCAAAGGTTTATCTGGGACTGCAAGAGTCACGTACTAAAGTAGCAGCTTCCAGAAAGGAAGTTAACCTTCTGACAGCTTGAAAAATTAGTTATTGGACCCTCCCCATGGGAATAGTCACTATTGCAAGCCAAGCTAACTGTAGCTGTCCAACTCAGAGAAATAAAATGTGCCCTGAGAAGAGCAGCATTAAGCAGGTCAGATTCCTGTACTTGCCTATACTTGTGCCCATGGCAAAATCTCATTACTGCAGCTCTCTATGTGATTGACCGTAATTCTACCAAGTGTTGTCTAGTAATCATGCATCATGCATTTCTTTAGCATCTACATGTGACGTTTTACCTTAGGTCTTCTATTAAAATGACTTCTGAGATAAGCATCACAGGACTAAAGTGATAAACTAGAGGTTAGGCTAAAAATTATAGAAGTAGAAGAGACCTTAATGATTCACTATTCCATTGGTTTTTCAAATTGGGTTCTAGAGTCTTCTGATGCTTCCATGGAAGTTCCTTGGGCAGAGGGAAGTGGCCTGAGTTGTATTTGATCCCACTTCAGCCAAAGCAACTTGCTTTTTACTTATTTGCCTATTGGGCTTTCTCTTAAGATTTCATTTGTAAAAAACACTAATCTAGTCCAATCCTTCCATTTTACAGAGAAGAAAACTAAGGCACAGAGATTAGCTTAAGTGACTTGCCTAATCTTGCACAGCTAGTCATGTCAGCTATGATTAAACCTCAGGCTTCCTGATTCTTAATCTAGTGCTATTCCATAAGAGCAGTCTATGATTCTGTAATCATATTACAGAATCTCCTTGTTACCTAAGTTATGTCTTTCTCTTGGCCTCAGTTTCCTTATATGTATGGATGACTTAAACAGTTAACACCTTGTAGGGATGCTAGAAAGGATATTGTATATTGGAAAGGAGGAAATGATCAAGCTTGGTCTTGTTTTAAACATTGATTTGTGATATGTCCTGTGCTGCTTTCCTACCCACACCTTTGCCTTCAGAGGCTACTTCTAAGCACTGCTCATTCCTTTAGGGGAAAAGCATGTTAAGCACTGAAAGCACCATCTCCCTAAGACTTGCTTAGACTGACTGATCAGGAACTTGGAGCTGATTCTTCACTAGATGAAGGAGAGCAAGCAGACTGATTTTGTAATTCTGGTAGCTAAATTTATAGTAAACCTGTCTGTCTGATTTTCAGAATAGCTTGGGCACTAGTGAGCGGACCCAGGACTCCGAAGGCTCCTTCAAACTGGAGGATCCCACAGAGGTGACCCCAGGATTGAGCTTCTTCAACCCTGTATGTGCCACTCCCAACAGCAAGGTAGGTGGGTGTTTCCAACTGCATTTGTGTCCATCTCTGCATCTCAGCATCTCTGGCAGAGATTGGTAGGGGAAAAAGGTACAATCAGCTTACTGGGAATTGGGCATAGGCTACAGTCTATTTTTTCCCATGTAACAATCTTGGGGTACCTCATACTACTGGGAGTATGTTCAGCAATTCTATTGGTTAGGCTGGGCTGAGCTTCTGCCTCTAGCAGAGATCTATTCATACCTTCTTTCTGTCCTTCCTAGATCCTTAAAGAGATGTGTGATGTGGAGCAGGTGCTGTTAAAGACAACGACTCCAGCTCCCTCTTCCCTTGACATCCCAGAGCTGAAACATGTAGCAACAGAATCCCAAGAAAATAAGGCCATAGGAAAGAAAAAAAAACGAGCTCTGGCCAGCAATACCAGCTTCTTCTCTGGCTGCTCCCCAATTGAAGAAGAGACCCACTGAAGTTTGAGTCATCATTTCTACCCCAAGTCTGACTTGGGAGATGGTTTCAGGCTGTAGCCAGAAGGTGTTTTATAAAGACTCCTCTGGATTTCTGGTGTCTTACTATTGAAAAAAAGGAACAGAGTGCCATTGAAAGGGAGGGACACTTTGTTGGTTATTGGCCTTCAGTCTCCATTTTCCCAACACCAGACTACTATTCTGTCTTCTCCAGAAGGGTGCTAAGCCACCTATTGAAGAGAGAACCAACTGACCTTCCAAATGACTTATTGGAAACCAGTTCCCAATACAACTTAGCTTTTTCTTCTATGAACAGTTAAGGCTGTCACCTGATGGGGATGAGGCTGAGGCTCTCTTATCTCTGGGTTGTTTCAGCTTAATAAAGGAGCCTGGGCTAGGGTGGAAGCCTGGCTTGGGTACCCCATCCTACCTTAGGAATGGGATTGGGATCTTTCCTGCCTTGACCTCTGGATTATAGGTATTGTAACAGTACCTTTATTGTCTTCCATGTTACAGAGGTAAATGAAATATTTTTAAATGTTAATGTTAAGTAAATAAATAAATTTTAGTCTGTTAAATGTTTAACAAGATCCTTCTCTCTAGAATGAGAAATAAAATTCCAACCTGTTGTTGTAGGAACAATAAGGTCCTTATCCCCTGTCATATAAAGCCAGTGATCACAACAGGTTGAAGCCAGAAAGCAAAAAGTTTATTGAGTATTGATGCCCAAGGAGACAGGGATAATCACTTCTCCAAAATGTCTGTCTCTTCAAGCAAAGGGATAAGTATGATTATACAGGGAAATGGGAAGGGGCCAAAGATCCTCTTGACTGCCAGGAATGTCTTTATTTGCTTTTTTCCATGGTTACTCCCAGCTTGGTGTCCCTCTTCCCAGGCTCATCTTGCTTCATGGACTATAGTCCTCAGCCAAAATCAGTTGTGGGAGAGGGTTGTACATAAGGGAAGGTATAATGGAAGATAACAACCCTAAGAATGTATAATTGAAAATAACAAACCTGAAGAACTCAGTGTCCGTGAAAACAAACAGGAGGAAAAATAGCAAGTTAGTCACTATGATTAAGGTCTATTTTGATCATGCCTGTTAGTCTGTTAAAGTTTTCAGTGAGGGACCCCTTTGGCCATCCACTTCAGTCTTCCACAGTACCCCCTATTTCTGAGATTTCAGGAAAGGGGGCAGTGGTCTCCTTCTTAGGCTACTTCCTTCTGGGCAGGGGCAATGAGTGGTCAATTCCTCAGAGGAGGAAACTGATGAAAACTAATAACATCTTGCTGTATAAGTTCACTAGTATTAGGTGCCTTAAAAAGGAAAAATATATGAGTACCCTTGAAGGTTCTGGATATTTCATTAGAGGCTACTTTCATCATGCACAAGATACAAGTACATATGATTATTGGTATAAGGCCTAAAGTGATTAGGGGTGTGAGCCAAGAGTTCAAGTTGGGGAATAAATTCTTAAACAAGCTTCATCCATTTCCTTGGTCCCAGGCCTTTTGTTTTGTCCATTTAGTAAGTTTATGGGTAGCATCTAGACTTAATTGAACCTCCCCAGAAGTATTTATCTAAGCACTGCATGTCTTACTTATAATAGCATATACCCCACCATATCTGGCGAAAACAAAATCCATGGCTATATGGTTATTTAGGAGTTCTGGTAGCATAATGCCTAAGGCACTTGACTGCTAACCAGAAGGCCGGCGGTTCAAACCCACCAGCCACTCCTCAGAAGGAAGATTGGGCAATCTACTTCTGTAGTGATACCACCTCGAAAACCCAAGGAGGGGTCGCTATGAGTCGGGTCTGACTCGACGGCACATAACAACAGCAACATATGGTTATTTAAAACAACCTCAGCTAATGAATTCAGAGAGCCCTGTTGGGCTCAAATGGCTTTCTCCATGCCCATGGCCAGGAGGTAGATGTTGTCTGATAAATTTTGAATAAAAAGTTCCATATGCCTAATCCTTAAACTGGAAATGATAGTTCTTAAAAAATATCACCCAAATCTGGTCTTGTCTAAACTGGATTAGTTTCTGTTCCTGATATGTCTGATGATGCAGGGTTTGAACCGCCAACCTTCTGGTTAGCAGTCAAATGCTTTAGGCACTACACCACCAGAGCTCCTTAATGATGGCAGGGTTTGCAAGAAAAGAGGTCTCATTTCTTCCTGACCTAGGCTTCTGGAAAAATGTAGGACATAAAGTGTATCTGAGTAAGAAGTGTGAGGAAACCTAAAGTACATTATTCTACAAAGTGGATCCCGGTAAGGTATAATAAAAAGGAAATGAACCTCTGAACAAACAGTGTCTACTTAGAAATTCTAATTGAGCTACAAAGCATAAAATGGCAAAAACAAATAAAATGGAATAAGTTTAACTTCAGTCTAAAGTAATGTCTACTTATCCATTGGTGGGGCTTCTCTTGTAAAGCTACTTATGTCCTTCCAATGGAGTTGCCTCCCAGCATTCCGAGGCACCGTACCAGATGTTCTCTGCTGAGTGATCTCCTGTGCAGGGGCAGTCTCAGTCTTGGTGTGGTATATATACGCTCCTTTGCCACTCACTTTCACAAGACTTCATAGGGTCCTTTCCACTTTTCTATGAGGGCCTCTGGATTCCAAGCTTTCACATAGTCCCAACTCCTGGCTCAGCCGTGTGTAGAGGTACCTCAGGAAGTGGGCTGTAGGGCTGAGAAAAAGCATTAGACTCCCACAGGGTCTATAAAGTCTGCCCTGTTACCTGCAAATATTGTTTTATAAACAGGTTACTTTTTTTCATGAATATCCCTGGCCCCTGAACTCACATCAGCATTGATATAATTTTTAAAACATTTTGTAAGTATTTACACATTTAGTGTTCATAATAATCTTATAAGGTGGGTACTAATATTATCCTCATTTCGTAAATGAAGAAACTGAGTCACAGAGCAATTTTAGTGACTTTTTTAAGGTCACAAAGCTAGTAAGTGACCAAGTCAGGATTTTTTTTTAAGCATTGATACAATTTAAATCAGTGGCATTTAGGTTTTGCACTAGAGGTGCCCATACAGCATCTCAAAGGGACTTATCTTCAGTTTTGTTTTGGGGGCAATTCTGATCCTGAACAGGGCCATGGGGAGGATTTTTTATCCAATTTAATTTAGTTATTTGACATAATTTAGTTATGTGAGTCCTTAAAGTTTGATTCACCCTTTCTACTTTACCACTAGATTGGGGTCTCCAGGCAGCATAAAACTTTCATTCAATACCCAAATGTTGAGGTACCAACTGGGTTATTATGCCAGTGAAATGGGTTCCATTGTCAACCCCAATCATCTGGGAAATTTCAAACCTAGGAATAATATCTCCCAGTAGTCCCAGTTCTCCAGGGGAAGGCTTTTTGAATCCATGTATACAGTCACTTTCTGACCCCATGCAATTCTCAATGCCTGGATCATGGCAATTAGCTCAGCCGTCTCTGCTGATATTCCGTGAGGGAGTGTCTTTGCTTCCAAGACCTTGGTAAAGCTGATGATTGTGTAGCCCACCATCCATTGTCCATTCTTAATTAAGCTACTCCCTCTATGAAACAAGTGAGATCTGAGTCACACAGTGGCTGGTCAGAGAGTTCTGACCTGTTGGCATACACCAGGTTGAGGGTCCTGACACAATTGTGATGAATAGGGTCTGCTCGGGGCAGAGGGCAACAGGATAGCCAGGTTTATGCTAGTTGCTGGCAAGATCTGCACACTTGATTTGTCTAGGACTTGTCTATGGTCTAGGACTGCCAGGACTGAATAAGCAGTATAAACTCAGATGATCTGTCCTAAGGTTAATTTGTGCAGCTTTCAGCATCTTCACTGTTGCTGCTATCACCACCAAGCAGACAATCAGCCCTGTGTCACTGGATGTAAAGTTTTGGAAAAGTACGTCACCAGTCTTCTCCAAATTCCCAAGAACTGGGTAAGAACTTTGGTCACTATGCCTTGATGCTCATGCACAAACAAATCAAAAGACTTAAGTAAATCTGGCAATCCTAAGGCTGGGGCCTCCAGTAAGGCCTGCTTTAATTTATCAGAGGTCTGTTTCTCTAATTTTCCCCACACAAAGGTAGTCAGTCTCTTTTTCCTTCCAGGAGGAAGTACAAGGGTTTAGTTACAAGTCCAAAACTAGGTATTCAAATCCAACAAAATCCTGCCATACCTAGGAATCCTTAAGCTATTTGCATGTCTGTGGTTGGGCTAGCTGGCGAATGGCTTGCTTTTCTCTCCAGTTGCAATTTCCTTTGTCCTTTGCTGATGACAAACCTCAAATATGTCACTTTTGGACTGCCTAGGTTTTAGTCTTAAAGACTCAATAATGCTCACTAAATGTTCAATGTCCACCATCATGCGTCCTTCAATTTTCTGAATTTTCTTCCTAATGTCAGGAGCACTCTGTCTAATAAACATAGTATTATCTGGGCTTTCAGTATCCAAATCTGTATACTGTTTGAAGGCTTTGAAAATGCTCTGTAAGAAGGTAGAGGGATCCTCATCCTTCTTTTGCCTAATCTTACATACCTTATTCAGACCCTTAAATTTGGGAGCTCCAACTCTAATATCTTTTAAAATAGCTTAAAAACTTTCCATAATCTTCTCTGTCATTTCAGTCCTAGCAGGGGTCCTGTAGTGGCATGTCATCCAAAGCATTTGCACCTGCAGTGGTTGGGCATCTCTGTTCCTCTGTGCTTCCTCTCAGGCACAGTTCATCATCAATCTCTGTCCCTCCAGAACTAACTAATCAGGAGTGACTGACAATCAGCCCACATTGGGTCAAAGGAGTTAATAAAGTCAGGGGGTCATACATTTTGCCTGGTTTCTTCTAGTACCCTGGGGTTCAATTCTTCCAGTTGTATAAGTCCAGTGTGCTAATAGGCACATGCAACCTAACCATCTCTCCCCTTGAGAGGATCTATTGAAGTGGGTATTGGCCCCTAGCCACATCCCCATGGTCTGGCCCAGTCTCCGGCCCTTTCTGGATCAAATCAGGTTCCTGTTAGGATGTCCCCTGCCAAGTATGGGAAAGAGAAATTAGGGAGCCTCTTGCAGGTTCACCTCTCCCCTGCAGCTCCCACTTAAAAGTAGAGTCTGGTTCTGGTGGATATGGAGGAGGGGAGTGATAGTTGGGATTGTATGTCAACTTGGATGGACCACGATTCTGAGTGGTTTAAGCAATTGTGATGTGGTTATTCCCATGATGAGATCTGATGTATATACTTTGAACAGCCAATCCATTGAAGAGGAGTTTCCCTAGGGGTGTAGCCTGCTTCATATATATATATACATACATACATACATACACACATCCTGGGAAAATTAGAGAACCTTCTGTGGATCTGGATCCTATTGTGCTGCTTACAGCTGTCCATGAGCGAACAATCCACCATTCTGCCTGATGATCTTAGATTCATCATCTGCTGAAGTCAACAGCTGGTATACTGCCTGCAATCTGGAGCTCATCAACCCTACAGCTGCATGAGTCAGGAAGAGCCTCCAGCTTGATGTTTGATCGGAACTTGTGACTTACCAGCCTCTATAACTGTGAGCTCTGGTAGCGTAGTGGATAAGGCACTTGACTGCTAACCAGAAGGCTGGCGGTTCAAACCTACTAGCCACTCCTTGGAAGGAAGGTTGGGCAATCCTACTTCCGTAGTGATACTGCCTCGGAAACCCAAGGAGGGGTCGCTATGAGTCAGGGCTGACTCGACGGCACATAACAACAACAACAACATAACTGTGAGACATTTTCCTCAGATAAATTTGTCTCTTTTATATATATAAACTTTACTGGTTTTGCTTCTCTAGAGAATCCAGTCTAACACATTTGGTACCAGGAGTGGTTCTAGAAAGACAAAATCATAAGGATGGGTTTCCTAAATTGGTTCTCACCAATTCTGTTTTGGTTCTCCAATTTGATTAATCATAAAGCCACTAGTGACTCTGCCTCCATTAGTGAAGAGGGCGCTGCTAATCCGTGGCATGAGGTGGCAACATTAATACACAAAATAGTACCTCCAATAGATAAAGTATTTTTGAGAAGTGAGGCTCTGGGAGATCGCATGTTTGATAAAACCAAAACCAAAAATGGAGCTTTGGTGGCATAGTGCCTAAGGCATTTGACTGCTAACCAGAAGTCTGGCTGTTCAAATCCACCAGCCACTCCTCAGAAGGAAGACTGGGCAATCTACTTCTGTAGAGATGCCACCTCGGAAACCCAAGGAGAGGTCACAATGAATCGGGATTGACTGAGGAGTATAAGGAAGCTGGTTGATTGGTCCTACTTAGGCTAGGTAAAGTGGTGAAATAGCGAGATGAGTTCAGGGCGGCTGAGTCACACAGCTCAAGCACCACAGAAGAGACCTCAGTGTTTCCAGTTGTGCCCTGAAATAAAGCCTTATTTCTTCTAGTAACAGAGCTGATATTGCCAAAAACCAAACAGAGTCTTATCGTAAGGGTGGCTGAATTACAATGCCAACCCAGAATGGTGTCTGAAGTTAAAGTGAGGGCATTGATTGGGAAGAAATGGAATCCTGAAACCTGGGATGGGGACATAGAGGCAGATAATCAGGAAGATGAGGACATGGAGCTTCTAAATTCTGTTGAATTCCTCCTCCAACACCACCATCCCTCCCATCTGAAGGAATTACTATAAAACCATTATCCCGAGGGGAGGGAGTGCTGTTAGATAGATAGAGATAAGTATTGATTTGGGTGAAGAGAAAGGCAATGTACCAAATGTGAGTGACCAATATGGCAGCATTGAGGAAGAGAAAGAGT
>NW_006922383.1:444734-446265 GCF_000298275.1 Orycteropus afer afer | reverse complement strand
GATGGACACAGGGAAGAGGTAACTGGGGAGGAAGTGAGAGGGGAGCTGTTGCTTTGTGGTAAACTGTGGTCAATGTCATGAGACAAAGTATATGTGAACCACTGTATGGAAAGTGAATTTGCTGTGTAAACCTTCACCCAAATCACAATTAAAAAAAACCATTATCCCTTCCACCTCCATTTGATGAAATTAACCCAACTTCTTCTGCTAGGTCATTGCCTGAGGCAGATGCCATGGAAGACATTGCTGATTGTTCTCAAGACCCACCCCAACCACCAATTGTTGCTGCTAGACCTATAACTAAACTTAAGTCCAAGCAAGCCCCAAAAGGTGAAACAGAAAATGTGACCAAGGAAGTGGTGTGGTACAACCAAAAAGACTACTTGATTTTCCTAACATGTGTTATTGTTCTTGTTATGTGCCGTTGAGTTGGACCCAACTCACAGCGACCCCTCCTTGGGTTTCCAAGGCAGTATCACTACAGAAATAGATTGCCCCATCTTCCTTCCGAGGAGTGGCTGATGGGTTTGAACTGCCAGACTTCTGGTTAGCAGTCCAATGCCTTAGGCACTACCAGAGGTCCATATACAGGCAGAAACCTGGAGAATATTTATGGGAATGGCTATTGAGGGTGTGGGATAAGGGTGCACACAGGAATGTAACATTGGATCGGTCTGCGTTTATAGATTTAGGCCCACTAAGTATGGATTCTCCTTTCAGTGTTTTAGCTCGAGAGGTTAGGAAAGGATCGAATTGTTAATTTGGTTGGCTTACTGAAGCATGGATTGTGCAGTCACCCACCTTAAGTCAAGTTTAAGTACCAGACCTGCCTTGGTATAATGTAGAAGAAGGTACCCAGAGGCTTAGGGAAACTGGCATGTTAGAATGCATTAATCAGATTAGACCCACACATGGTGTGTCACCTTTTACCACAATGGGGAGGAACAAATTTGTGAAGGGAGCCACAGCATCCTAAAAGACTGCTGTGATTGCTATTTTATGTAAGCTGGATTTCACACTGGAAACTGCCCTAAGTGAATTAAGACATTTAGCTACTATGAGGCTGATTGGACCCTATGGTGGTAGGAGCCACGTGGCAGCAAGTAATCAACAAATACAAGGTGGGCATGGTTACCATAATGGACAGCAGAGTCAAAAGAGTAATCAGAATACTCTGACTTGTGTGGAATTATGGCATAGGCTACTTAGGCATGGTGTTCCTAGGAGTGAAATACATGGGAAACCTACTGTGATAGTTGGAGCTGTGTGTCAACTTGGCTGGACCCCAGTTCTATGTGGTTGTTCCAATGATGGGATGGGATGACTGTGTTCTGAGTGGCCAATTTGTTGAAGGGGAGTTTCCCCAGGGGTGTGGCCTGCTTCCAGTATATCCAGGGACATCCTGGGAAGAGAGACATTCTTCTGTGGATCGGGATTCTGTTGTGCTGCCTACAACTGTCCGTGAGTGAACAGTTCACTGTTCAGCCTGGAGATCTTGAATTCATCATTCGTTGGAGTCAACAGCCGGTGT
>NW_006922383.1:441667-442348 GCF_000298275.1 Orycteropus afer afer | reverse complement strand
GTTGGTCCTACTTACACTAGACAAAGTGGTGAAAGAGCGAGATGAGCTCAGAGCTGCTGAGTCTCGGCTTAAGCACAGCATAAAAGACCTCAGTGCTTCCAGTGGAGCTCTGAAAGAAAGCCTTATATCTTCTAGTAACAGAGCTGGTGCTGCTGAAAACCAAACCCAGAGTCTTTTGTAAGGGTGGCTGAATTACAATGCCAATTAAATTGCCAATCCAGAACGGTGTCTGACATTAAAGTGAGGGCATTGATTGGGAAAAAATGGGATCCCGAAACCTGGAATCGGGACATATGGACAGATAATCAGGAAGATCGGGATATGGAGCCTGTAAATTCTGTTGAATCCCTCCCATCTGAATGGATTACTGTAAAACCATTATCCCCTCCACCTCAGTTTGATGGGACTAGCCAACCGGTCCTGCTGGGTCATTGTCTGAGGCAGAAGCCATGGTCTTCATTCCTGAATGCTCTCAGGAACTGCCTCAAGCACCTATTGTTGCTGCTAGGCCGATAACTAAAGTCAAATCCAAGTGAGCTCCAAAAGGTGAAATAGAAAGTGTGGTTGAGGAGGTGGTACGTTATACCCGAAAAAACCTACTTGATTTTGTTAACATGTACAGACAGAAACCTGGAGAATATGTATAGGAATGGCTACTGAGGGTGTGGGATAATGATGCAA
>NW_006922383.1:439965-440842 GCF_000298275.1 Orycteropus afer afer | reverse complement strand
ATCCTGTAGTGATTTCCCCAGTGCCAGAATGCATAATTGGAATAGATATACTCAGCAATTGGCAGAATTCCCACACTGGCTCTCTGACATGTGGAATAAGGGTTATTATGGTAGGAAAAGCCAAGTGAAAGCCATTAGAACTGCCTCTACCTACAAAAATAGTAAACCAAAATCAGTACTGCATCCCTGGAGGGGTTGCAGAGATTATTGCCACCATCAAGGACCTGAAGGATGCAGGGGTGGTGATTCCAACTACATCCCCATTTAATTCACCTATTTGGCCTGTGCAAAAACCAGACGGATCTTGGAGAATGACAGTAGAGTATTGTAAACTTAATCAGGTGGTGACCCCAATTGCAGCTGCTGTTCCTGATGTGGTTTCATTGCTTGAGCTATTAGTACATCTCCTGGTACTTGGATACCAAATAAGATGTGGAGAGAAAACCAAATAAAATGAGGAGAGAGAACCCAGGCACGCCCAAAGCGGCAGGATGGGAGAGCAGGAGAAAGGGGATTAAAAGGCCCAAGAACCCGGACAAAGGAGCAGTCAGCAGCAGGGATCCAGGTGAAGAGAGATAACCCAGGCACGCCCAAAGCAGCAGGACAGGAGAGCAGGAGAAAGGGGATTACAAGCCAGGAACCTGGACAGAGGAGCAGACAGCCGCAGGGATCCAGATATGGAGAGAGAACCCAGGCACACCCAAAGCAGCAGGGCGGGAGAGCTGGAGAAAGGGGATTGAAAGTCCCAGGAACCTAGACAGAGGAGCAGTCAGCTGCAGGAACCCAGGTATGGGTGGTACGAGAGGTTTCCAACAGGGAGACAAACTTGTCTGTCGGTTTGTCCTACTGTGGTGACATGTTGATGTGAGTTTTGAGG
>NW_006922383.1:422810-423313 GCF_000298275.1 Orycteropus afer afer | reverse complement strand
AAGTTTTGATTTGGGTGAAGAAAAGGGCAATGTACCAAATGTGAGTGATCAATATAGTGGCACTAAGGAAGATAAAGACATAGAGAGGTACGTGGGAAGTACAGGCAACAAAGATGAACCCTTTTGCGCATTATAGTACAGCATGGTCAGTGAAGGCAAACACGGGTAGATGGGTGGACAGGCTGAAATATTAAGTATGTATATGAAGTGGAGAGTGCACCCAAGAACATGTATAAGTTTGGCAGAAAGTGGTCCAATAACTTTATTATCTGAATATTATCTGAATATTATATTATCTGAATGTATATTATCTGAGTTCCCAGGTGTATAATGGGGCTGACAAGGGGCAAGGTTGTAGTCACTGCTTGGTCACAGCCAGCTACCCAGAGGGACCGAGTAGTTGAAGCTGTGGGCTCAAGACCATAGTCACAGAGGACATCAAGCTCAATTGGCATAACATACTACACAAAACATTGTTCTACCCCCTACTGTGGCAAGTAGCG
>NW_006922383.1:419892-420355 GCF_000298275.1 Orycteropus afer afer | reverse complement strand
AATAGATTTGATGCATTGAACACCAACAACCAAAAACCAGAAGAATTGTGGGAGGATTACAAGAACATTATCCATGAAGAAAGCAAGAGATCACTAAAAAGACAAGAAAGGAAGAGAAGACCAAAATGGATAACAGAAGAGACTCCGGAACTTGCCCTTGAGCAGAGAGTAGCTAAAGCAAATGGAAGAAATGACTAGATAAAATAACTGAACAGAAGATTTCAAAGAGCGTCTTGAGCAGACAAAACCAATTACTATAATGAAATGTGCAAAGATCTGGAGTCTGAAAACCAAAAGGAAAGAACACGCTCAGCATTTCTCAAGCTGAAAGAATTGAAGAAAAAAATTTAAGCCTCAAGTTGCAATATTGAGAGATTCCACGGGCAAAATATTGAATGATGCAGGAAACATCAAGAGAAAATGGCAGAAATACACAGAGTCACTGTACCAAAAAGAACTGATC
>NW_006922383.1:417463-418960 GCF_000298275.1 Orycteropus afer afer | reverse complement strand
TCTGGCTTCCCCCACAACTAAAAAAGGAGGCACAACATCTGGTGGGTCTCTTTGGATTTTGGAAGCAACAAAGCCCTCATTTGGGTGTGTTGCTGCAGCCTATTTATTAAGTGACTCAGAAAGCTGCTAGTTTTGAGTGGGCCCTAGAACAACAGAAGGCTCTGCAACAGATTCAGGCTGCCGTGCAGGATGCTCTACCACTTGGGCCATATGATCCGGCTGATCCAATGGGGCTTGAAGTGTCTGTAGTAGACAGAGATGCTGTTTGGAGCCTTTGGCAGGTCCCTATTGGTGAATCACAATGCAGACTCTTGTGGTTGTGGAGCAAAGCCCTGCCATCCTCTGCAAATAACTACTCTCCTTTTAAGAAACAGCTTTTGGCTTGTTACTGGGCTTTAGTAGAGACAGAATGCCTAACCATGGGCCACAAAGTCACCATGAGGCCTGAGCTTCCCATCATGAACTGGGTGTTGTCTGACCCACTGAGTCATAAAGTTGGACATGCACAACAACACTCCATCATTAAAAGGAAGTGATATATCAGAGATTGGGCTCGATCAGGACCTGAAGGCACAAGTAAGTTACATGAGAAAGTGGCCCAAATGCCTATGGTCTCCACTCCAGTCACATTACCTTCCCTGTTCCAGTCTGAACAAATGGCCTCATGGGAAGTTCCTTATGATCAGTTGACTGAGGAAGAGAAAACTTGTGCCTGGTTTACAGATGGTTCTGCATGATATGCAGGCATCACTCGAAAGTGGACAGCAGCGGCACTGCAGCCCCTTTCTGGGACTTCCTTAAAGGACAGTGATAAAGGGAAATCCTCCCAATGGGCAGAACTTCAAGCTGTGCATATGGCTGTTCACTTCGCATGGAAGAAGAAATAGCCAGATATGCGATTATATACAGATTCATGGTCTGTGGCTAACAGCTTAGCTGGATGGTCTGGGACTTGGAAGGAGCATAATTGGAAGATTGGTGATAAGGACGTATGGGGAAGAAATATGTGGATAGATCTCTCTGAATGGGCCAAAGGAGTAAAGCTATTTTTGTCTCATGTGAATGCCCACCAAAAGGTGACCTTGGCAGAGGAGGACTTTAACAGTCAGGTGGATAGGAAGACACGTTCAGTGGAAACCAGCCGTCCTTTTTCCCCAGCTACTCCTGTCTTGTGCTCATGAACAAATTGGTCATGGTGGCAGGGATGGAGGTTATGTATGGCCTCATCAACATGGACTCCCACTTACCAAGGCTGATTTGGCTACCGCCACTGCTGAGTGCCCAATCTGCCAACAGCAGAGACCAACACGTAGTCTGTGATATGGAACCATTCCTCGGAGTGTTCAGCCAGCAACCTGGTGGCAGGTTGATTACATTGGACCACTTCCATCATGGAAAGGACAGCGTTTTGTTCTTACTGGAATAGATACTTATTCTGGATATAGACTCACCTTCTCTGCATGCAATGCTTCTGCTAAAACTACCATCCATGGACTT
>NW_006922383.1:414612-415388 GCF_000298275.1 Orycteropus afer afer | reverse complement strand
CTATGACCACGTGACCAGCTGCAGAAACGAGGACTGTGATTGTTATATTTCTTCATTGTATATGTGCATCAAATATTTTTGTTTCTGTCTGTTATGAACAGTGGAATGTAAATAAGGTTAATGCATTTTGTTTGTATGTGTGTTAGTGTATCATGTTAGGCACAAATATGACTTTATAATTGTTCTTATTTAGAGATTATATATGGTTAAGAAGATGTGTCCAACTGCCAAGTTGGCAAGGGGTGGACTATGATAGTTGGAGCTGTGTGTCAACTTCGCTGGACCCCAGTTATGTGTGGTTGTTCCCATGATGGAATCAGATGACTGTTTTCTGAGTGGCCAATCTGTTGAAGGGGAGTTTCCCCAGAGGTGTGGCCTGCTTCCAGTATATCCAGAGACATCCTGGGAAGAGAGACATTCTTCTGTGAATCGGGATTCTGTTGTGCTGCCTACAACTGTCCGTGAGTGAGCAGTTCACCGTTCGGCCTGGAAATCTTGGATTCCTCATTCGTTGGAGTCAACAGCCAGTGTACTGCCTTCCAGCCTTGAGCTCCTCAGCCCCTGCGGTTGCAGGAGCCAGGAAAAGCCTCCAGCTTGACATTTGATCCAGAGACTTTGGACTTGCCGGCTTCAATACGCGTGTGAGCCATTTTCCTAAGATAAATTTCTCTCTCTCTCTCTCTCAGATAGAGTAGGAGAATGAAGCTGCATAAAGCCTAGGGAGAAGAGTTGCAATTCCAATGGGCTGGAAGGAGGCGCTGATGCTCAGTGGACCT
>NW_006922383.1:408067-410554 GCF_000298275.1 Orycteropus afer afer | reverse complement strand
ATCTTTCTCCCAGCCTTCCCCAAAGGGATCTGAGGCCTTTTACAAGAGTGACTGTTCATTGGGGGAAAGGAAATAATCAGACTTTTCAGGGATTGCTGGATACCATCTCTGAACTGACACTAATTCCAGGACCCAAAACATCACTGTGGCCCACCAATCAGAGTGGGCACATATGATGGTCAAGTTATTGAAGGAGTCGTAGCTCAAGTGGGTCTCACACTGAGTCCAGTGGGTCCCCGAACCCATCCTGTAGTAATTTCCCCAGTGCCAGAATGCATAATTGGAATAGATATACTCAGCAAATGGCAGAATTCCCACCCTGGGTCACTAACATATGGATTAAGGGCTATTATGGTAGGAAAAGCGAAGTGGAAGCCATTAGAACTGCCTCTACCTACAAAAATAGTAAACCAAAAGCAATACTGCATTCCTGGAGAGATTTCAGAGATTACTACCACCATGAAGGACTTGAAGGATGCAAGGGTGGTGATTCCCACCACATCCCCATTTAACTCACCTATTTAGCCTGTGCAAAAAAGAGTTGGATGTTGGAGAATGACAGTGGATTATCGTAAACTTAATCAGGTGGTGACTCCAATTGCAGCTGCTGTTCCTGATGTGGTTTCATTGCTTGAGCAAATTAGTACATATCCTGGTACTTAGTATGCAGCTGTTGATCTGGCCAGTGCTTTTCCCTCAATACCAATTTCAAAGGATCATCAGAAGCAGTTTGCCTTCAGCTGGCAAGGCCAACAGTATACTTTCACAGTGCTTCCTCAGGGGTATATCACCTCCCCAACACTATGTCATAATTTAGTACATAGGGATCTTGATCACTTTTCCCTTCCACAAGACATCACTCTGGTCCATTATATTGATGACATTATGCTTATTGGACCTAGTAAGGAAGAAGTATCAATGACTCTAGACTTATTGGTGAGATATGCATGCTAGAGGTTGGGAAATTAACCTGACAAAAATTCAAGCACTTTCCACCTCAGTGAAGTTTCTAGGGGTCCAGTGGTGTGGGGCATGTTGAGATATTCCTACTAAAGTGAAGGATAAGTTATTGTATTTGGTTTCCCCACAACTAAAAAGAAGGCACAATGTCTGGTGGGCCTCTTTGGATTTTGGAGGCAACATATTCCTCATTTGGTTGTCTTGCTTCGGCCTATTTATCAAGTGACTTGGAAAGCTGCTTGTATTGAGTGGGGCCCAGAACGACAGAAGGCTCTGCAACACATTCAGGCTGTGATGCAAGCTGCTCTGCCACTTGGGCCATATGATCTGGCTGACCCAATGGTGCTTGAATTGTCTGTGGCAGATAGAGATGCTGTCTGGAGTCTTTGGCAGGTCCCTATTCATGAATCGCAGCACAGACCCTTAGAATTTTGAAGCAAAGCCCTGCTATCCTCTGCAGGTAACCACTCTCCTTTTGAGAAACAGCTTTTGGCTTGTTACTGGGCTTTAGTACAGACTGAATGCCTAACCATGGGCCACCAACTCACCATGAAGCCATGAGGCCTGAGCTGCCCATCATGAACTAGGTGTTGTCTGACCCACAGAGTAATAAATGTTACTCAGGTGTATACATCTCCTTAACCACATATACCTCTAAATAAGTAAGTTGCATGAGGAAGTGGCCCAGATGGCTGTGGTCTCCACTCCAGTCACATTACCTTCCCTCTCCTAGTTTGCACCTATGGCCTCATGGAGAGTTCCTTATGATGCATTGCCTGAGGAAGAGAAAACTCGTGCCTGGTTTACAGATGGCTCTGCATGATATGCAGACACACCTCAAACATGGACAGCAGTGGCACTGCAACCCCTTTCTGGGACTTCCCTGAAGGACAGTGGTGAAGGAAAATCCTCCCAATTGGCAGAGCTTCAACCCATGAATCTGGCTGTTTACTTTGTGTGAAAGAAGAACTGGCAAGATGTACAATTGCATACAGATTCATGGGCTGTGGCCAGTGGTTTGGTTGGATGGTCTGGGACTTGGAAGGAGCATGATTAGAAAATTGGTGATAAGGAGGTATGGGGAAGAGGTATGTGGATAGATCTCTCTGAATGTGCTGAAGGAGTAAAGATATTTGTGTCTCGTGTACATGCCCACCAAAAGGTGACCTCAGCAGAGGAGGACTTTAACAATCAAGTGGATAGGATGACACATTCTGTGGAAACCAGTCATCCTTTTTCCCATTACTCCTGTAATTGCCCAATGTGCTCATGAACAAAGTCACCATGGTGGCAGGGATGGAGGTTATACATGGGCTCAGCAACATCAACTTCCACTTACCAAAGCTGACTTGGCTACAAGCACTGCTGAGTGCCCAATCTGCCAGCAGCAGAGACCAACACTAATCCCACTGTGGTAGCTGGAGCTGTATGTCAACTTGGCTGGACCACAATTCTGTGTGGTTTAAGCAGTTGTGATGTGGTTATTCCCATGATGGGATCAGATGAATATGTTTTAAGCAGCCAATC
>NW_006922383.1:405852-407179 GCF_000298275.1 Orycteropus afer afer | reverse complement strand
GCTGTATATGCTCTAAACCAGCATTCAATATACAGTGTTGTTTCTCCGATAGCCAGGATTCACAGGTCTAGGAACCAAGGGGTGGAAATGGAAGTGGTACCACTCACTATTACTCCTAGTGATCCACTCAAAAAACTTTTACTCCCTGTCCCTGAAACCCTGTGCTCTGTGGGTCTGGAGGTCTCAGTCCCAAAGGGAGGAGCACTCCTACCTGGAGACACAATACTGATTGCATTGAACTAAACAAACCAAACTCATTGCTATTGAGTCAATTTTGAATCATAGAATTAAGTTAAGAATGCCACCAGCCATTTTGGCTTTCTCAAGCCTCTGGATCAACAGACAAAGAAAGGAGTTACTGTACTGTCTGGTGTGATAGATCCTGATTATCAAAGGGAAATTGGATTGATATTACATAATGGAGGTAAAGAGGAATATGTCTGGAATACAGGAGATTCTTTAGGACATCTCTTAATACTACCATGCCCTGTGATTAAAGTCAATGGAAAACTACAGCAACCCAATTCAGACATGACTGCTAATGGCCCAGACCCTTCAGTAATGAAGGTTTGGGTCACCCCACCAGGCAAAGAACCACGACCAGCTGAGGTGCTTGCTGAGGTCAAGGGAAATACGGAATGGGTGGTGGTAAGAAGGTAGTGCTGAATGCCAGCCACTACCATGTGACCAGATGCAGAAATGAAGACTGTGATTGTTATATTTCTTCATTGTATATGTGCATCAAACATTTTTGTTTTCTTCAGTGATGAACTATAAAATGTAAATAGGGTTAATGTGTTTTCAGTTGTACACATGTTAGTGTATCATGGTAGGTGCAAATATGACTTTATAATTGTCCTTATTTAGAATTATATGTGGTTAAGGAGATGTGTACACCTGCCAAGTTGACAAGGGGTGGGCTGTGATAGTTCGGGTTGTATGTCAATTTGGCTGGACCATGATACTGAGTGGTTTAAGCAATTGTGATGTGGTTATTCCCATTATGAGATCTGATGTATATGCTTTGAGCTAATCCATTGAAAGGGAGTTTCACTAGGGGTGTGGCCTGTTTCCAATATATGTATGGATATCCTGGGAAAATTAGAGAATCTTCGGTGGATCTGAATTTTGTTGTGCTGCCTACAACTGTCCATGAGCGAACAATCCACCATTCTGCCTAGTGATCTTGGATTCCTCATCCACTGGAATTAACATCCAGTATATTGCCTGCCAACCTTGCTCATCAGCCTCTGCAGCTACATGAGTTGGAAAGAGCCTCCAGCTTGACATTTGACTGGAACTTGGGACTTGCCAGCCTCTATAACTG
>NW_006922383.1:404603-405731 GCF_000298275.1 Orycteropus afer afer | reverse complement strand
ATATATAATATACGTTTTACTGGTTTTGCTTCTCTAGAGAACCCAGCCTAACACAAGGGGCAGTTGGTAAGGAACTTAAGGGGTTATAAGGATCCTCTCCTCCAGTTAATACCAGGGAAGGAGCTGAAGGTCTGAACATAAATCTTACAAGCTTCCTGAGTTTCTTTATCATTGTACAAAGGCAAAAAGGTCTCTATATATCTATGTTATTGTTTTATTTGCTAATGCAGAAACAAAACAAATCCAATTGAAAAATAGTATTACAATTTACTGACCCATAATGCAGCCAGCATTTTTTGTCTCCTCTGGTGGTGTAGTAAAGGAGTGCTGGTGGCGTAGTGGATAGGGCATTTGGCTTCTAATCAGAAGGTCAGCAGTTCAAATTCACCAGTTGCTCCACCAGAAGGAAAATGGGGCAACCTACTTCCATAAAGATTTACAGCCTTAGAAACCCAATGGGGCTTGCTATGATTCAAAATTGACTCGATGGCAATGAGTTTGGTTTGTTTAGTTTTGGTGATGTTGTGGATAAGGCATTTGGCTGCTAATTAAAAGGTCAGCAAAAGGAAGATGGGGTGATCTGTAAACATTTACAGTCCCAGAAACCCAATGGGAGTTACTATGAGTCAGGATCAACTTGATGGCAGTGAGTTTGGTTTGGTTTGGTAATTCGTATTGTGGTCATACAACTGTGCTTACAAAAACCAGCCTTTTCCTTTTCATGGGATCATAACCCAATTTGTTTTACTGTTTTAGAATACATTCTACAGAAGGCACTCTACTGTACTCTAGCTGTTACCCACCTCAAAAACCAGTTGCAAAAGAAACAGAAAGAGATAACCAGAATAGAAAAGCCAGCAAACAGGTTAATTTAATGGTCTTAGCACTTAGAACAATAAATATTCCTTTCACTTCGTCTGTTTGGATATCCAGGTGCTGCCACCCTCAGCGCACACAACCTGCTTGAATACCAGGTGCTGCCACCCGCAATGCAGGCAACCTGCTTGGATACTGAGTGCCACCCTCAATGCAGGCTGAGCAACTTCAAGGTTAGCTAATAAGAACCAGATTACAAACTCAAACCTCTGATTAAAACAAATGTAAGCTTACCTGAAATAAGATCCCTTC
>NW_006922383.1:393701-403950 GCF_000298275.1 Orycteropus afer afer | reverse complement strand
ACCCCTCCTTGGGTTTCCGAGGCAGTATCACTATGGAAGTAGATTGCCCAATCTTCCTTCTGAGGAGTGGCTGGTGGGTTTGAACCACCAGCCTTCTGGTTACCAGTCAAATGCCTTAGGCACTACACCACCAGAACTCCTAAGGACATGAAGTAAAGTGACAAATGGACAGTTTATACATAAAAAGGACACACACTATTCAAACAGACAAGACACACAAATTATTCAAAGACAAGGCCACACTCACACATCAGATGCTCCAGAGACCCTGATCCTGAAACAGTCTTCCCCTGAACCAAGTTAGGCCTTCCTTTCCCAAGGAACAATACGAGGCAGGGTTCCCTCACAAGATGGTCAACTAAGCCTGCCCTTCTCTCATGGAGGAGCAGTACTATTGTGGCTAAGAGCAAGCTTCTTCTCCCCTCAATCTCAGCCCTATGATGCCCAGGAAAAGGGTAGGGGGCTTACCAAAACCAGCTCCTGAAATTGTCCTTTTGCCTTTCATCTTATTTTGAAATGTATTGGTGGTGCCACCTACGGACAGAGGCAGTGGGCAGTCTGCCAGGGAAAAGAAAATCCCAGTAGATGCTTATAACAGACCACTCATGCCTCAGTTGGGGACGGGCCTACCACATCTCAAGGGGGCAAAGCCCACCCAGCGATGCCAGAAATCTGTTGTAGTAACAACAAAGTGCTTACCCCCTGTCACGTAAAGCCAAGGTTGAAGGGGGAAAGCAAAAGGTTTATTGAGTGTTGCTACCCAAAGAGACAGAGGGAATCACTTCTCTAAAATGTCTGTCTCCTCAAGCAAAGGTATAAGTATGATTATACAGGGAAATGGGAAGGGGTCAAAGATCCTCTGAACTGCCAGGAATGTCTTTATTTGCCTTTTTCTGTGGTTACTTCCAACTCGGTGTTCCTCATCCCAGGGTCATCACACTTTATGTATGGACTATGGTCTCCAGCCAAAATCAGTCATAGGAGAGAAGGTGTAATGGAAAATAGCAACCCTAAGAATGTATAACAGAAAATAACACACCTAAAGAGCTCAGCGTCCAGGAAAACAAAAGGGAGGGAAAAATAGCAAGTTAGTCACTATATTAAGGTCTATTTCGATCGTGCCTGTTAGTCTGTTAAAGTTCTGCAATTTTCACTGAGAGTCCCCTTTGACCCTCCACACTGTGTTCCTCGGCCCCTAGGAAAGCTGTTAAGGGATTCATTGCAAGTACCTGAGCCTCCCTGTCTTTTTGTAGCTGCCCTCTTTACTAGAGGGTAATGTGGAGCATGGTGTTGTGTTTTTATTTTGCTTTGCTACTCCAGGAAATTGGAATAAAGCTAACAGCCAATGACCTAACTTCCATCCACTGTAGAACTTTCCTGGCCTCCAGGACACGGAGGAAATAACATTTACTAAGAAGCACCTCTGGTAGCGTAGTGCCTAAGGCACTTGACTGCTAAACAGAAGGCTGGCAGTTCAAACCCACCAGCCATTCCTTGGAAGGAAGATGGGGCAATCTACTTCCATAGTGATACTACCTCAGAAACCCAAGGAGGGGTCATTGTGCGTCGGGTCTGACTTGACGGCATGTAACAACAACAAGCATCTAAGAAGTTATGTAACATATCTACAATCACTACCCACTAAACCAAACCCACTGCTATCGAGTCAGTTCTGACTCATAGTGACCTCCATTGGGTTTCCAAGGCTGTAAATCTTTACGGTAGATTGCCTCCTCTTCCTCCTGTGGAGCACCTGGTAGTTTTCAACCATCGACCTAGTTTGCACCCAAATGCCTTACACACTATGCCACCAGAGCTCCTTTACAGTCACTAAGTGGGTGAGTAATAGAGCTAGGACTTAACACCAAACCTGAGTCTGAAGCAGTAACCCTGAAGCATGATTTCTTACTAGAAAATAGGCATGGGATCACAATGCTGTCATGTCCTAAGACTGAAAAGCACTGGCTGCTGGCTTTCTTCTTTGAAAGGGGAGAGGAAGGGTATGGCTTACCCCTTACTATGCATCTGGGTTCTCAATCTCTGAATAAATCTAAAGGGCTAGCCCTGGAATGCCATACATAGCTGCTGACTGGCCTTGTGGCCTTCCAAGGAGTTCTCAAGCCTTGAAGTTCATATCCATGCAATCTGAACCCCAGCCCCCTCACGCCCCACCCCCACAAAAAAAGCCTCTCAAAGTACTGTCATGAACTGGGTACACTAAAGCCAAGACTCTTCTAGAATCCACCAAAGCGCCAACAAAGGAAATTGAATAACAACATGCCTAGAATGAAGCTTGCAGGAGAACTAGGTGACCTGGCAACCCTCTCTGGCCTCCTGCTAGCAAGCAGCCCTGCTTCTCCTTGCATTTTAATGTAAAGGGAGCAAAAGAGTCTCTGCCATTGCCAAATAGAGCCTCTGGATACAATGGGAGGGTGGAGAAGGAGGGGGGTTGGCTCCTGGCATAGGAAAGCCTGTCTGCCTTCTCACTGTTCAAAATCCAGTGCACGGGGGAGGGGTAAACTGGCTTAACCACAAAGAAGACATCCTTTCCCACCAACACTATGTTAGCCCTCAAATTTTGAGCCACTGCATCAGCCAAAAAGTAGAGAAAGATCAATCAAGCCAGCCCCTGGCCTATCCCACCCAGAACTCTGTACTTTATAGCTAAGCTGACTGGACAACTTGCCAGCCAGCCCTCTTCTGTTGATGATGTAGTAATAGCATCTTTTGAATATGTTCAGGTCCACTTGTATCAACCTCCAAAACTCTGTGACCTTAACATATAAACTATTCAAATGATTCTTGAGAAGAGAATTTAGATACCTTGGGGACAAGGCAGCAGGAGTGATGAAAGTCTCAATGTGTCCTCAATGAGCATCTCCTGTTTGGGCTGATGAGGGAAGGGGAGGGCTGCTAGTGTCACCCAGGATCCACAAGACCCATGGGGACCCTAGGTCCAGAAATAAGGCAAGCTGCTGCCCAGAGTTCAGGAAGTAGCTTGCAACTATATCTCATAAATGCACTTTGCAGGGGTGGAAATAGGAGCCCAAGAAGGAAAGGAGGCTGATGAATCAAGGCTATATACTCCCAGGGAGCTTGAGACTGGATGCTAGACTTACACACACACACTTTTTCCTGGGGTGAGGCAGCTGGGCCCCTTCTTACTGCCAAATTTCGAAGTTGTGTGTTCACACACACACACCCCAGCTTCCCGCCCTCAGCCCTCCCCTCCCTGAGCCAAGACAAAGCTGTCCAGTGACTGGGAGTGGAGCAGGAGGAGGGATGGAGGGATAGGGAAGTCTGCACAAAGGAATTCCTCATCTCAAGCCCCCTGACCGGCAGCGCCAACAAGTAAAAAAACAGACTGCTCTCCCTCCCCTTTCCTCCCTCCCATCTTCCCACCCAACTGGGCACTGGCCATAGAGCAGCTGCAGACCTTCAGAGGATCCACACAGCCTCCTATAGGTGGCAACAGTGCCACCTGTTTGACTGGTGGGGCTGAGTCAAGGACTGGAAGAGGGAGGAGGCAGACAACTCGGAGAGGACCTGGGAAGCAGTGCAGTGCAGAGCAGAGAGCAGAGCAGAGCTGCCGCTGAAAAAAAGGTGTGAGGGGTTGGGCAGGCTGGGAGTTACAGTTGGGATGGGCAGGGTGGAGGCTCCAACCAGCAGAGATTGTGCCCAGGATGCAAGCACCTCTTCTCAGCTCCCTGATCCCATCCTACAGATAGCTCCTGGAGGTAGGTGACTCTGGAAGGCAGTGTCTGGAGTACAGGGAGGCAGGAGATGCAGACTGGAGCCCAGGGCAGGGCTACAGCAACCCAGTCCTGGGAAGAGAAGAGTCCGGGATCTCCCTTTGGGATGGCTTTTTCCTGGGAAGGGTCGCTGGGAGGGAAGTGGTTTCCTTCTCTCACCTCTCCCTCCATCTCTAATCACCCAACTCCTCCACCCCCTACTCTAACCCTCCTTTTCCAAGGTGAGCATAGGATCAGGAGAGAAGTTTCAGGAGCAATTTTCTGCCTGCCATACACTTCCTCTCAGGGGTCCAGCTCCACAGGGTAGCCCAGAAGATAAGGGGTTGTGTCCCTTAGGACCATTCTGTGTGTGTGTGTGTGTGTATGTGTGTGTGTCCAGGGTTCCTTTGCATACTCACAGTCACCTAGAAACCCATTTATACTGACAGCCCCTTGTGCACACACACATGCATATGCTGACACAAATTGCACACCCTTTCATGTAGAATCACAATCACATAGGCCAGTTTGGGGATCAGTAAATCTGCTCTGTCTCAATCAGACCCAGAAGCACAGGGTACAGGGATCCCCTGCTCCAAGACAACCACACCTCCCCCATCACACACACCTTGCCCTGCATTTTTTGTACTTTCACCGAAGCTAACTCAGAGGGTGGGGCCCGAGAAAGGGGGAAGGCTGGACAAGGTTCCTAGTTGAAGTGAGTTGATGATTGGGCAGGAAGGGACAGGACTGGGGCTGAGGACTTGGATTTCCAGAGGTCCATTAGTAGGAAATGGGTTCTTTCAGAAGGCTGGGAGTGACCCAGAAAACCTGTTCCCCTCAAGTCTTCCATCTTATTGGCAGTGCCCCCTTGCCCCCTGGGAGGTGGAGAGAGAAATTTTTTTCAGTCTGGGTTTTGTGATGTGTGCAATCTCTGTATCCATAGCAACTGGCCAACTAGCTGGGCCTCCCTTAGCCCCAGGTCAAAACTGGAGCCTCTGCTTCAGGTTACTCTTAGTTCCTAGGGTGAAAGGCTCCTCATCATGGAGCTGCCTCAAGCTTGACTGGATATGCCTCAACTTGCTGAGCTGAGTTTGCTCCACCCAGGGCAGTTTCTCCTGAGTTCCCACCCTGGGCAAGCACTCCTCCCTAGAGCTTAGTGCTGTTAAATAGGGAGGAGTTGGAGAGAGGGCCTCCTGGTGTCCCACTGACTTTCCAGGTATCAAAATTAAAAGGAAAGAAAACACTGGAGATTGTCCCCCTGTGCCAGCCCAGGAGCTGAGGCTGTTCATCTCCTTATGTAATCAGGCACTCTGGCCCTGCCCTTTGACCTCTGTTGCTGAATGGTGGCCCATGCCTCTGCTCCTTCCTCAGGCTCCTTAGATACGTTGGGAGGGAGGCTGAGATCTGCCTAGGTCCCTGATGGCCTAGTGTCCCTTCCTCCAGGCCCTCACCATCATGGCCAAGTCCCCTGGCTGCTGCTTCGTCTGGGCCCGGTGCCTTCACTGCCTGTATAGCTGCCACTGGAGGAAATCCCCCAAAGAGAAGATGCAAACCAGCAAGGTGGAGTAGGGGTGGAAGGGGAAGGCTGGAAGTCAGAAGGCAGAGGCCAATTAGAGGGGATAAGGAGGACAGAGGCAGCTGAGGGGAAGGGGCTTTCTTTCCCCAGGAAGAAAATCACCCTCAAATATGGAAAAAGCTGCCCCTAGACCAGAGCAGCCCAATGCAAGACAGAGAACCCCCTTAAGCAGCTGTGCATAGTGGATTCTGGGCTTGAAAAGGGGGATTGGCTTTGAGCTTCTCTCCTGCCCCTTTGCAGTGCGACTGCATCTGGTTTGGCCTGCTCTTCCTCACCTTCCTCCTCTCCCTGGGCTGGCTGTACATCGGGCTCATACTTCTCAATGACCTGCACAACTTCAATGAGTGTGTCATGGACTCCCCCACATCCTCAGGATAAATGTTACCCTATGGTCCACCCTGGGACCCCTGGGTGCTATCATCAGTTATCCCTCAGTCCTGCGCAGCCCCCTAAGGCCCAGTTCTCCTGCTACCCAACTTCCCTAAAAAATCCTCCACAAAGTCTCCTCCAACCTTGGAGCCCTTGGCCCCATGAAAGACTTTCCCATCACTCCCTTTTAGTCCTTCCAGATGCACCCACCAATGTCCCTCAGGCCACTATTGACAGCCTGTCCCCCACTTGGACACCTCCTTCTTCCCCTCTCACAGATTCCTATTCCACCACTGGGGACACTGGATGGACTGGTCCGTGGCATTACTGCTGGTCATCTCTCTTCTTGTCACATATGCATCCCTGCTATTGGTGGGTCTGGGGGCAACTGGCCTAAACCCCTAGCTCAGCCTTTGCTTTCTGCTCAGCTCTACCCTCTTGTTCTAACCCTAGCCAATGATGGGGAGGGAGCTAATTTTTGGGTGGGAGGGAGATGTCAGTCTTGGAAGCCCATCTTAGTGACCTTGCCCTCCCTTGGCTCCTTGTAACTCCAACCATCCACGGCCTCCAGCTCCTGGCCCTGCTACTGCAACTCTGTGGACAGCCTCTGCATCTGCACAGTCTCCACAAGGTATAATGAGGGAGGGGGACAGGGAGAGAGGGAGCCACTGAGGCAGTTAATTGTCAAGGACTTCACTATAATATCTTCAGGGTCTAGCCTAAGACCTAAAATTCAGTAAATATTTATTGAGTAAAAGAAGGACAGTGGATGAGTCAGAGGAAGAGAAGGGTCCTGTTTCCTTAGAGTTAGGGGGCAGTCCAGGTAGCTATGAGCCAAGGTTGACAGAGAAGGCTCCAGTCATCTCTGGTCTCCCAGGTGTTGCTGCTCCTCATTATCCTTCTTGTAGCTGCTAGCCTTGTGGGACTGGACATCCAGTGGCAGCAGGAGTGGCGTAGCTTACGTCTGTCACTGCAGGTTAGTAGCCGATCTTTAATGCCCAGGTGGGAGCCTTTGCCTGCAGCCAACCTCAACATGTCTTGCTCCCTGGTCCCCCAATACTGCAAGAATCTCTGAAATCCAAACTGGAGGAGAAATAGAGGGCACCAGGAAGAAGACCCCTTCTCATCAACTCTTGTCCACAGGCCACAGCCCCATTCCTTCATATCGGAGCAGTGGCTGGAATCACCCTCTTGGCCTGGTCTGTGGCTGATACCTTCTACCGTATCCATGGAAGAGGTGCCAATTCCACTTCTCCACAAGTCCTCACTAGCTGCTGATGCTTCTGCTTCCTGTCACCACGTTTGCTGCCCCTGTACTCTTTCTGCCCCTAGAGCTTACTCACTGCCCTTTCTCCATAGCCTGTCCCCCACTCCCCACAGGTCTGAAGATTCTGCTACTACTCCTATTTTTTGGAGTTGCCCTGGCCATCTACCTGGCCCCCCTATGCATCTCCTCACCATGCATCATGGAACCCAGAGATTTACCCCCCAAGCCTGGGCTAGTGGGACACCGAGGGGCCCCCATGGTGAGTGTTGGGCAGAATGCTGGGAGGTGGTGAGGATCTGCTCTTCCAGGATGCAGCAGCCAGGCCTGTGGGTTCCCAGACTCCCACCCTTTCCTGCAACCTCCTCATGGTTCACTTTCCCAGCTGGCCCCTGAGAACACCCTAATGTCCTTGCGGAAGACAGCTGAATGTGGAGCTGCTGTGTTTGAGACAGATGTGATGGTCAGGTGAGGGAAGCTGGAAATTGGGGGATCTGGGGGGCTGAAGGACACAGTGGAAGAACTCAGGAAGTGACTATCAGCCCTAGAGGTTACCCCTCTGACACCCCTTGTACCCTCAGCTCTGACGGGGTCCCCTTTCTCATGCATGATGAGCACCTGGGCAGGACTACGGATGTTGCCTCTGTGTTCCCAGGCCGAATCACAGCCCACAGTAGCGACTTCTCCTGGGCTGAACTGAAGAGACTCAATGCTGGGACCTGGTTCCTAGAGGTGAGGGCAGCCTCTGGGGAGAGGCAGCCACCTGGAGGGGCAGAGTTCATTCCACTGATAAGCATTTGCTAAGTCCTGTGCTGTGCAGTATGAATGCAGTTTCTGCCCCCAAGTCTCTCCCATCTAATAAAGAAAAGAGCCTAGGCAACAGGCTATTAGAACATGAAACCTAGAGCAATGAAGATACCAGGTAGAGTACAAAGAGAGAAGTCGCTGTTTGTTGGGGTGGGTGTGCAAGGGGATCAGGAGTGGTTTCACAAAGGAGAAGATGACTATCAAATGATAGTTTTTTTTGTTTGTTTTTAAGATGAGCTAGGCTGGGAAAGGGAATTTTAGTCAGAAGGAAGAGCATGTGTTAAGCCCTGAAGTATAAAAAAGTGTGTTGTCAGGAGAAAAAAGTGGCTCAGTATAACTGGAAGATAAAAGTCACTGGAGTGGTGGGTGATGAATTGGCAAGCTCTGAGGGCATGGTGGACAGAGAACTGGTCTTGAAGGGCTTTGAATGCCAGACCCAGTAGTGTGAATATTAATACTGTAGGTGATGAAAAATATTTAAAAGGATACTTTATTTTTTCAGTTTCTCTTTTTTTTTATTACAAAAGTAATTTCTTTTCATTGTTAAAAAAACACAAAGCATTAGAGAAATAATGTAGAAATTGGAAAGTTCCCCATAATCCAGCTCCCGTGAAGTATTCACTGTTAACAATTGGGTATATATATTTGGTACAAGTAGGATCACTATACTGTATATACTCTTTTGCAACTTGCTTTTATTTTCCCATTTACCTCTCTGTATTTATGGTACATCAGAGTGATTAAGAGCAAGGGCTACCTGGGTCTGAATCCTGGCTCCACCACTTACTAGCTATGTGCCCCGAGCAACATTCCTTAGTTTCTCTATATGTCTCAATTTCCTTGTCTATGAAATGAGAATAATAAAAGTACCTACCTTTTAGGGTCATTGGGAGTATTAAATAAATTAACACACATAAAGTATTTCCTAATAAATATTAGATAGTTGGCTTTTTCCATGTCAGTAATTAGGAGATAACAGGGGGAGCAGGGGAGAATGGTAGCAGCCTGACAGCCACTGGGGAAATGAGAGAGGGAGCAAATCAAGAATAAGTGAAAGGATTGATGGCTAAGCAGAATTGAGAAGAAAAAAATAGAACTGCAGTGGCAACAGTCCTCAAGGTGTGCTCTGCCCATGGGAGTGCCCAGACTCCCCAATTATAGGTGTAGAGAGAGTAGATTATAGAACTGAATCAGAGTTTGGGATTTGGAGGGCAGGTGGAGCAGTCAGAGAGTTGAGGGTGCTATGGAAAACTAGTTCAAGATGTGGATGGACCATGGGTTGGAGATGCAGGTATGGCCACAAAAGGGCTAATCGATTTGGAGGAAACCAAGGGGTCAAGATCTCAGAAGTCTCCATGAGACCAAAAAGAAGGCATAGAGAAAGAAATTTAGAAAACTGGCAGGGTAGGAGCATGAGGTCACAGAGTAAGATATTAGAGTGTCTGGGAGAAGGCCATTGTTTTGAGAAGAATGACTGGCTCAGAGGTGGACAAAGCTGAACACTAAGTGGGAAAAATGAATGATGGTGAGAGGGTTGGCCTGGAGGTCTCCTCTGGTATTGAAATAATTGCCTCCTTTTCTCTCTCTCTCTCTCTTTCTCTCTCTCTCTCCCTCTTTTTCTCTCTCCTTCTCTTTCTCTCTTAAAACAATTTTCCTATCTTTAGAGGCAACCTTTCTGGGGGGCCAAGAGACTGTCAGGCTCTGATTGGAAAGAGGCTGAGAACCAGACAGTACCAGCATTAGAAGAGTTATTGAAGGAAGCTGCAGTCTTCAACCTCTCCATCATGTTTGACTTGCGCCGCCCCCCACAAAACCACACATACCACAACACTTTTGTGAAGCAGACATTGGAGACTGTGCTGAATGCAAGGGTGCCCCAGGCCATGGTGATGTTGCCAGGACCTCTAGGGCCCCTTTCACTGCTCTCCTCACCTTGCCTTCCCTAGGCTCTGGTGATGATTTTGAGACTGTCCCCTGCCCCAGGGCCCTGCTCCAGCTCATATACCCCATTTTACGGTGAAATCTCTCTGCCCTTGCCCCATCCCATGGAACTCCTGTGTCTCCTCCAGCTTTATGCCCATCCTTCCTGAACTACAGGTCCTTTGGCTACCAGATGAAGATCGGGCTAATGTCCGACAACGGGCTCCCAGAATGCGCCAGATATATGGAAAGCAGGGAGGCAACATAACTGAGAGGCTGCAGTTTCTCAACCTCCCATATCAAGACCTGCCACTGTTGGATATCAAGTGAGTGCCAGAGGTTAAGAACTGCTAGGATCCCATGAGGCTTAATGGTGGGGAAAGACTAATGCAGGGAGTGTAAAGGCTATTCATTCATTCACTCTTGCAACAAATATTTTTGAATACTTGCTATATGTCAGGCACTATTTATTATAGACTTTGGGGATACAACATGAATAAGATGGACAAGCTCCTTGCTGTTATGGAATTTATGTACTAGCAAAAGAGGGGGCGCTGTGGTAGTGTAGTGCCTAGGGCA
>NW_006922383.1:386157-393601 GCF_000298275.1 Orycteropus afer afer | reverse complement strand
GATGATCCACACAGGCTAATACCTTTGGATAGTCAATAAAATAAAATATAGGAGCTCTGGTAGCATAGTGCCTAAAGCATTTGGCTGCTAACCAGAAGGCTGGTGGATCAAATCCACCAGCCACTCCTCGGAAGGAAGGTTGGGCAA
Organism: Orycteropus afer afer; assembly: GCF_000298275.1. NCBI lineage: Eukaryota > Metazoa > Chordata > Mammalia > Tubulidentata > Orycteropodidae > Orycteropus > Orycteropus afer. The sequence goes on along the minus strand of NW_006922383.1, from coordinate 393,454 downwards.
TCTACTTCGGTAGTGATAATGCATCGGAAACCCAAGGAGGTGTCGCTATGAGTCAGGTCAGACTCAACAGCACATAACAACAACAGTGAAAGAGACAAACAACAAACTTCTAACAAATGTATGCATATCAGATAGTGACAAGTGTTATGAAGACAGTAAAACAGAGAGAGGCAAAAGAGTGAGTGAGGTTTGGAGTGGGAGCTAGAGGGAGCTACATTAGGAGGAGTGGCTAAAGATGTGATGTGTGAGCTGAGACCTAAATGGTCATAAGGAGATAACTGTGAGAAGACCAGCAGAAGAGCAGGAACAGAAGCATAATGAGCAAGGGGAAGGCAAGGCTGGAGCAGTAAGCAGGGGCCAGATTGGGTAGGGCTTTATAGGCTATGAGAAGAACTTTAGCTTTTAGTTTAAATCAAACAGTTCAGTGCAACAGAAGATGGATCCAGGGAAGAGAGAGGCAAGAGAGTCTCAGATATTAGCTGCGCTCCAGAACCTGACCCAGCCAGTAAATAAGATGGACTTCAAATCATCAGTGAGTAATTGCCAAGGTCTCTTATGGTCAGATAGAAAAATATGGACTGAATGATAGACCAGTTGTAATAAGTATTTCAAGAACCTCTCCCCAAGTTGTTACCATGGAGGAAGACATGACACATGGTTTGGCCCTCACCTGAATCTTGTCTTGTTCCACATCAACTGCTGATCATGTTTCCAAAAGATGTGAATTGGTAATGAATACACTGATGACAAAATCAAGGCCCAGACAAGTCTAAATACTCTAAAGTGATGGACCAATTATTCCAAGATGAAATGCAGCAGAAATAAATGTAAAGATCTATATTGGAGGCTCAAAAGAAGCTCAATTGCACAAAGACAAGAACACAGACAGTGGCATCATTATGAAAAAGGCCATGGCTTTGATTGAAGAGTGTGCACAGTGTCAATCATCAGTGGGATGTGAAGTTGTCAAAAGTTTACCTGACTCTGGACTCCATTCATATAGATATAGTGCCCAGAAAGCATGAGAGGACTGTTTTGCTCTGCTCAAAACTGGTCCAGGCCCACCTGGGATATTATGTTCAGATGGAGGCTCCATATTTTAAAAAGAGCCTGATAAAATTAGAGAGATTTGTATGGTGAAGGGAATAATAATCTGGGTCCCAAGAGTAATGGTTAAAGAAACTGGGGCTGTTGGGCCTGGAGGAGAGAAGACTCAGGGGACCATGGTCTCTGTTCCTCAGACCTCTGAAGGACTGTCATGGGACAAAGAGAAGAGACATATTTGTGTAGCCCAGGATAGCAAAGCCAACACTAATGGGTGGAATTCACCAGGAGATAGTATAGCTACACAAAGAAATTCACTTTTGGTCAGGGGCTGCTGTGCAAAGGCAAAACTGATACCTTCTTGGCAGTGACGCTGTATATTCAAGTACTAGAAGAAGGCTGCCTCCCATTCCTTTTGGGATGTTTCATGTTTTTTTGGTTTTTGTTGTCTTTTTTTTTTTTTCCATCTCCACAGAGCCTTACACCAGGATAATGTCTCAGTGAACCTATTTGTAGTAAACAAGCCATGGCTCTTCTCCCTACTCTGGTGTACAGGGGTAGATTCAGTCACCACCAATGACTGCCAGCTGCTGCAGCAGATGCAATACCCGATCTGGCTTATTGTAAGGGCTCTGGAATTCATCCCTTCTCTCCTTCTCCCATCCCTGATCCTCCTTAACCCTATCTCCTCATTTATTCCCCCCCCCATATACTACCCTTGGGGCTCTGGCCACCAACATGGGCCTTTTTCTATTCTCATAGCCCCCTCAAACCTATCTAAGGATGTGGATCATCACCAACTGTGTCTCCACCCTGCTGCTTTTGTGGACCTTCCTCCTCCAAGGGTGAGTGCCCTGTGCCTCAGCTTTCTGGAATAATCACTCTCCCCAGGTCCCTGCTGATAGGGCTGATTTGGAATCAAATATGCTGCCTATGGCTTAGGTTTGATCTGATTGGTTTCTTTGAGATCCTTAGACCCTTATACCACCAAATTGGTTTGAACCTGGAAAAGGCAGTTTAGGGGAATCTGGGGTCAGAAAGTCCTGCTTGAAGATGGCTGAACTCACAGTGGAAAGCTTTTCTTCTTATAGGAGATGTGCTAAGGAGCGAGAGAGAACTGGTAAGAAGTCCCCCCTCCAACATACCTCATTTTTCTTCTCCTCTAGTCTTACCCTTGCTCACTCACAGTATACTCCCCTTTTCTTCCCCCACCACACTTCCCCAGGCTTAGAAACAGCAGTGCTGCTGACCAGGATCAACAATTTCATAATGGAGTGAATGTCCTGCCCTGGACCTTCACCAACTGGAGCCTGAGCCTATCTGCATTGCCAAACAACAAGGAAGGGAGAATGGCTGAGGTGGAATGTCTCATGGGTAGGCAGTTGGAGTGGGAAGAACTTTGGTAACAGAAGGTTTTGAACCATGAGGGGGCCATGTGCTCTTATGGTGGGCAAATCCCAAGCTGTTATGTTTCTGCTCCCTTTGGGTTTTTGACTTGTGGTGGTTGGGAAGACAGTGAGTCATGAGAAGTTTCAAATTGAAACTAGAACAGACTGTCAAGATAATGTTTCAGACCTGTGTGCACGTGTTCTTGTGTAGAAGGCACAGGGTGTGTCAAGGGTGGGACAGCTTGGAAGAGTGACTGAAATGCCAAAGTGGCCTTTCCTGGAGAGCTGTAAAATGATTAAGCCACCTTCCCCACCTCTCGCACTGTCTCCACTGACCCCTACTAGCTGCTTTCCAGCCTAGAGGCTAGGGGCTAAAGAGCCCTTTAGCCATGTAATTTTGTGCCTACAGGTGGCTTTTTTGCTGTAAACAGCCTTTTCTTCAAGACAGGTTAGTTCCTGTAGCTTGTCTATTAATGGGTTATTCGATCAATTTAATTCCCATTGGGTCACAGTCTAATCTTTTCAATTCTGAGGGTGGGAGGAGGATGCACCTTCCTAGAAGGGTTGGTTGTGATACGACATTGCGGGTGGAGGAGGGTCATTGTGGGGAGATTCTTTGGTTGGAGGTGAGAGAAGAACGACCTAAGAAGACAACGAAGGGGCTGCAAGAAGGAAGCCAGAGCGAAACCGCCACGCGGTGTTCCCGGTGGCCCTGGCGCGCTGTGTAGAGTTGCGTTGTAGCTCCACCTTGTGGACACCTGTCCCAAGAGGCGGGCCGTGTTCGTCGTCACCCTGATATATTTGCTGTATGCCACTCGTTCCCTTTCCCAGTTGGGGACGACTTATGTCCTTGGCTCCTAATCCTGGGGGCATGGGCTGATCTTCACAAGTTTCTGGGCTGGACACAATGTCTAGTTTCCGGCCTAGCCTTCCCATTGAGAAGCAATTTCCTTAGTGTGTGTGCTACTCTTGGGCTCGTAGGCAAGCTGTGGTTAGCCAATGCAGAGCTGGCCTCGGACGAAGAGTCTAATGGGGGGGTGGGGGGGGTGAGGATTAAGGCAAAAAACACAGTAGGGGGCTCTGTGGTTGACCCCACAGTTCCCCACCGCACCAGTACTCGCCTTGGTTTGTGTCCCCACCAAAGACAAATCGAATTAAGGCACTGGCAAGGTCAGGATGTTCTGTCCCCAATTCCTCCTTTTTCCAACTGAGACCTGGGACAACACTACTGCCTCGGGACAAGACCCGAGCCCTCCGTTGCAGGGCAGCCATGGAAACTACAATTCCCACGATGCCTCAGACCACTTCCGGTCTCGGGGAGGAGACTTTGACTATGTGTTCCCGCCCTCTCCTCCTTCGGGACCCCACCCCTTCCCCCTCTTTCGCCGCCCCGCCCCCGCCATGAACACACAAGCACATATACACACATGCAGGCGTACGCACTAACATACCTGGTCTGCAGCTGGCGGCGGTGGGCGCGGGCGCTGGTGTGCGACTGGCAAAGAGGCTCTCCGGGAGCGAGCATCGCTGCCTTTGCCCTGCTCCTAGTCCTCTTGGCATTCAATGCTGCCTTGTACCGGGCAGATCTCCTTCACACACTGCCTTTTCAACGTGTTGTTGTTGTTGTTTCAATGTGCATTTCCTTATTTTTCCCCACTCCCGATCCTGCCCCTCAGGCCGACCGCTGGCCTCAGCTCGGGAGCATCCAGTTCATCAGACACTCTCACCTCATACTTCTTCCTCCTGTTGCTGCTTTTCTGTCCCAGTCTCACAGCCTCACAGTCCTTCAGCCTCTTCCTCTCCTCCTCTCTCGAGCTCACCATGACAGCCTCCACAGTCACCACCCCGCAGCCCCAACCTCCTAGTTTCTAGGTCCTGAGCTGCAGTTCTCTAACCTCAGCATCCAGTCTCCGATCCAAAATGCCCCAGAGTGCCAGTATCCAGCCCTAGCCCCTAACCTTGGGTTGGGTATTTTAGCCCTGGGCCTGCCACCGCAGATCCGTACTCTTCCCAGGAGAACTGGATAACGGTGGCGTGGCGTACTTATCTTCTTTGAGGCCCTGGACTCCAGACCTGAAGCTGACAAAAACTCCAGGGCGGAGGGCCAGGGAGAGCTGCTCAATGGGGCCATTGCTCTCCATTATTTTTAGCTGCTGACTCACAGTTCCTGGCAGGCGGGTTCGGGGCTAACAGACTGGGCTAGGGGGCTATTAATAGAGCTGAGGCATAGTCCCCACCCAGTTCAGTTTGGAAGCACACGGAGCAAGGAGGCTCTTCTGCCGTCATGCTTTGTGAAGATGTTGTGGACTGAAGCAGTGGCTGGGCTAGATGATCTATGGCTGCCAGTTACCTCAGCCTGGTACTCGAGGGAAAGAACTACAATGGGCACAGCTCTCCCCTAGCTTGCCAGGGCTTCCGGCCTCTGCCACAGTGAAGTTCCCACTGTACTAGCTGAGAGGGAAGAGACAAGCCCCAAATAGAGGGGTTATCGTGGCCACAGCCTTGGCCTGCATGGGTCTACTTCTGGGCCATAATTCCAGGTTGCTGGGAGAAAAAGCTGTGGGTTTCTGGTTCCCAAACGCCTTCATAAGGATAAGGTGCTTCAATATAGCCCTAACAGAGGGGACACAGAGCTACGGAGCCTCAAACCAGACGCTGCACTAGGAAGCTGCCAAATTCTGTTTATCGTTCCCTCATTGTTTTTATTTATTTCTCTCTTGCTGGAATCCATCCCTACTCACAGGGGTCCGTGGACCTCACAGTCTCTCTCCCTCTTTGTGGGAGCTCTGGTGGCGTAGTGCCTAAGGCTAACAGAAGCCTGGTGGTTCAAACCCACCAGCCACTCTCTGGAAGGAAGATTGAGAAATCTACTTCCATAGAGATACCGCCTTGGAAACCCATCTAATTCAGGAAATTTACTGAGAAACGTGTTCCCATGGAGGTATGAACAATTATTTACACACTGTTATTCCCAGGAGCCTTTTTTATTTTAATGGGCTAAAGTAAACCAAACCAAACCCACTGCTGTGGAGTCAGGTCTGACTCATAGCGACCCCTCCTTGGGTTTCTGAGGTGGTATCACTATGGAAGTAGATTGCCTACCCTTCCTTCTGAGGAGTTGCTGGTGGGTTTGAACTGCCAGCCTTCTGGTTAGCAGTCAGATGCCTTAGGCACTACACCACCAGAGCTCCCATGGGCTAAAGTAGGAGTTCCCTAGCACATACATGGGAAATGGTGGGGAAAACTTGATACTTCACTAATCACCAAAATAACTCCCACCCATATCCAATTTCCTAGAATTCCCATTGACAAAGGATGCAGACCCACAGCAATACCTCTCCCCTTTCTGAACAAAAGACTTCTGGCTTCAGCAATTCTGGTCTCTGGTCCCCAGATGAAATCACACTGCTTAGGGGTAAGGGTGATCATTTATTCACACACAAAGACTGGAGTCACCTGACAAAGCTCTACTTTCAAGAACAAACTCAGATTATCAAACAGCTGCAGGCTACACTGCCCCCACCCCATCTATTTGCTGAAGGTTCAGGAGAGAGGGTGGATGGAGAAAGAAACTGTCTCTCTCCTCAAAAATCCTTTTGCAAACTCCTCCATCTTAGTCTCTGTGCAGGTCGCCCAGTTGCCTAGCAACAACAGCCGCCTGCAGGATTTGAGGCTGCTTTCTGCCTGTAGGGAGCGCCTGTCTCCCTGAGGTCTCAGGCTGGGGCCCTAAGCAGTAGGGAGGGGGTTCCAATGTCAGTGTCAAAACACCTCAGTATCACTGACCTCTTCCCACGCTTGCTAAACTACACCGGTCTGCGTCTCAGCCATAAAGTGAAGAGAAGCTTACTATGAATCTTGTTGTTTGTTGTTATGTGCCATTGAGTCAGACCCGACTCATAGTGACCCCTCTTTAGGTTTCCGAGGTGGTATCACTACGGAAGTACATTGCTCAACCTTCCTTCCAAGGAGTGGCTTGTGGGTTTGAACCGCCAGCCTTCTGGTTAGCAGCCTAGCACCTTAGGCACTATGCTACCAGAGCTCCCACTATGAATCTTAGGGAGTTTTATGTTTAGTTTTTTGACCAGTTGGTGAGGATGGGGAGAGAGGAACAGTTGGATACTCTCCATTCACTATAGTCTCAGCAATGCTTGTCCCTCAATTACAGCAGTTCAGAGGGCCCAGGCTATCAGGACCTTTTTTTTTTTTTTTTTTCCTGAGCCACACTTAAGATGTAGGAAAGGAGTCTAGCAGTCTCCAGTAGCACCAACTACTAAGCATGTGAAAGACCATGCTCTTGGTTACCAACCTACCCTAGATTTAGTCAATAAGGAAGATATTCATGCTTTCATTTATTTAACAATAATTAACACTAGCCCACTATGTGCCAGGTCATGTGCTAAGTAATCTACGTTAATAATCCTATGATTATTTCAATTTCACAGATAAATTGAAACACAGAGAAGTTAAATAATGTCCAAGGTCATACAGCTAGTGGCTGAGTTGAGTCTGATTGAACAGCCACTCTGTTCCAGGGTTCAGAAATACAGAAAATAAGACCCTTTGACCACTTAGTCACTCTTCAGGACCAAACTAAAAATATCACCTTCTTTGTGAAGTCTTTCCTTAGCTGCTATCCCTCCTACCACAAGCAAAGGTAATAACTTGTTTTTCTGTGCACTTCTCTGAAATAACACTTTTCACAAGTATTATCATGATCTACTTCCATATTTCCATTCCTGTAACTTTTGCTACTTTGGTAACATGGCCAGTGTGCTATTCATTTCCACTTGGATACCAAATGTTGTTGTTGTTGTTGTTAAGTGCCGTCGAGTCGTTTCCGACTCATAGCGACCCCATGCACAGCA
>NW_006922383.1:381881-383158 GCF_000298275.1 Orycteropus afer afer | reverse complement strand
TTGAGGCTGAGCCTCTGGTGTTTAAAACCCAGCGAGATGCACCTGGTGCACAGGTAACAGCCCAGCTTATAGACTGAGACAGACTAGGAAGACTGGATACCAAATAGACATCTCAAACTCAACATGTCCAAATCTGAACACCTGATCTTTTCCCCAGAGCCCTGGGGGTGCAGTGGTTAAACGCTTTACTGCTAACCCAAAGATCAGCAGTTTGAACCCACCAGCCGCTCCATGGGAGAAAGATGTGGCAGTCAGCTTCTGTAAAGATTACAGCCTTGGAAACCCCATGGGCAGTTCTACTGTGTCCTATAGGGTCACTATGAGTTGGTATCAACTCAATGGCAACAAGTTTGTTTGTTTGTTTTTATCTTTTCCCCAAAAAGACCTCTCCTAAGGTTGTCCTCTCATCTCAGTCGATGGCAATTTCATCCTCCCAATTACTCTGGCCAAAAAACTTTGAAATCACAACTCATATCCAATCCATCAGCAAATCTCGTTGACTCTCCATCCAAAATACATCCAGAATTCAATCCACTTTTCCTCACTTCTGTTGCTATCACCCTGGTTCAAGCTACCATCACCTCTCACCTGAATCACTATAGTAACCTCCTGGCTGGTCTCACTGCTTCCACTCTTTCCCCCTGAGGCCCATTCCCCACACAGAATCCAGAGTGATTCTGCTAAATTAAAGTCAGATCACATCACTTCTCTGCTCAAAACCCACCAATCTCATCTCTCCCCATCTCTCTCAGAGTAAAACTAAAATCTGTACATTGGGCTATAAGGCACTATTAAATATCTAATCTCATCCCCTCCACCATTCACTCTGTTCCAGCCATCTGGTCCTTGTTGCTGTTCCTTGAACCAGCCAGGTTTGCTCTTTACCTAAGACCTTTGCAATGGCTGTTCACTTTGCCAGGTATACACATCCGCCACATATATGCATAGCTCACTTCCTTGCCTCCCTCCTTGTTCGAATGTCACATTTTCAGTGAGACAGGCTTACCCTGACCAACTTGTTGAAAATTGCCTCTATTCTAATTTCCAGTTTATAGTGAATACAATACCCAAACTAAAAAACTCAATGAATGACTTCGATAGTAGAGTGGAAGAAACAGGAAAGAATTAGTAAACTTAAACATGGAACATTAAAAAATACCCAATCTGGATCATAGCCACAGGGGACATCAAGCTCAATTGGCATAACATACTACACAAAACATTGTTCCACATCCTACTTTGGTGAGTAGTGACTGGGATCTTAAAAGCTTGCAAGC
>NW_006922383.1:376979-381566 GCF_000298275.1 Orycteropus afer afer | reverse complement strand
AAAGAAAAGACAGGCATATGAGTTGAACATTTACCTGAGGTAGATCATTGGAGAGATCAAACATGGGAGAAAGAAGGGCTATTTATGCACAGGGAGACAGCTCAGGGGGCAGGAGTTCATGGAGGTATGGACAAAGGGAAGAGGTAACTATTGGGAGGAAGTGGAAGGGGAGCTATTGCATGTGGTAAACTGTAGTCAATGTCATGAGACAAAAAGTGTATATGAACTGCTGTATGGAAAGTGAATTTGCTCTGTAAATCTTCACCCAAATCACAACAACAACAACAAAAAAATACCCAATCTGATCTAGAGTGAGAAAATAGACTTTAAAAAAGTGAGCAGAGCCTCAGATACCTATGAGACTATCGCAAAGGACCTAACATCCATGCCACTGGAGTCCCAGAAGAAGAGAAAGGAGGGGCTGAAAAAATACTTAAAGAAATAATGATTAAATTTTTCCATATTTGGCAACAGACATAAGCCTACAGACTCAAGAAGCTGAGTGAATCCCCAGCAGGTTAAACTCAAAGAAATCCACCCCAAAATACATCAAACTTCTGAAAACTAAAGAAAAAAACAACCCACAAAAACTTGAAAGCAGTGAGAGAGAAATGTCACCTTATCTCTGTCGTTGTTGTTGTTGTTATGTGCCGTCCAGTCGCACCCGACTCATAGCAACCCCTCCTTGGGTTTCCAGGCACTATCACTATGGAGGGAGCTCTGGTAGTGTAGTGCCTAAGGCACTTGACTGTTAACCAGAAGGCTGGCAATTCAAACCCACCAGCCACTCCTCGGAAGGAAGGTTGGGCAATCTACTTCTGTAATGATATTGCCTCAGAAACCCAAGGAGGGGTCACTGTGAGTCTGGTCCGACTCCACGGCACATAACAATGACAACAACAACATCACTACGGAAGTAAATTGCCCCATCTTCCTTCTGAGGAGTGGCTGATGGGTTTGATCCGCCAGCCTTCTGGTTAGCAGTCAAGTGCCTTAGGCACTACACTACCAGAGCTCCCCACCTTATTTCTAGGTATAAAATAATTTCAACAGCAGTGGGTTTCTCATCAGAAACCACAGAGGGTAGAAGGAAGAGGCAGAACATATTTTAAGTGCTGAAAGAAGGGAATTGTTCACCCAGAATCCTATATCTGGTGATAATATCCTTTAGAAATGAAAGGGAAATAAAAAATTCTCAGACTAAGGAAAGCTAAGAGAATTTATCGACAGCAGACACATCCTAAAAGAATGGCTAAAAGAAGTTCTCAAAACAGAAAGGAAATGATATAAGAAGGAACTTTGGAGTATCAGGAAAGGAGAAAGAAGAGAGGAAGCAAAATATGGGTAAATACAATAGACTTTCCTTCTCCTCTTGAGTTGTCTAAACTATCCTTATGCTTGAAATAAAAAATATAACATTATCTGATGTAGATCTCAATGTGTGCAGGGAAGATATTTAGGATAATCATAAATGGGAAGGATAAAGAAAATTAAAGGGAATTAAGATTTCTACACTTAACCTGGCAAATGTCTAAACCAGTAATCTTTGTGGTGAAATTGTTTTGCATCTTGATTGAAGTGGTTGTTAAAAGAGTCTTCACGTGTAATAAAATGGCATAGAACTGCACACACATTATATTAATGTCAATATTCTGGTTTTGATATTGTACTACAATTAGGTAAGATGCAATCATTGGGGGAAACTGAGTGAAGGGTACATGGGACCTCTCTGTACAATCTTTGCAACTTTCTGTAAATTTATAATTATTTCAAAATAAAAAGTTTAAAAATATTTTTAGGACTGTTCTAGATTAAAAGCGATTAAAGAAACAAATGCAGTGTGAGAATGTTGATTAGATTCTGATTTTTTAAATATTAAAGGCAAATTTTGGGAAAATTCTAACATAGACTAGACATTAGATAATATGAAATTATTGTTAATTTTCTTAGATGTCATAACAATATTGTGGTTATGTGGGAGAATGTATTTATTCCTAAGAGATGAATTTAGGGGTGAAGTATAATGAAGTCTGTAATATATTTTTAAATGTTTCAGAGAAAAGTATGTATCTATCTATTATCTATATATTACCTATCTATCTAGACATAGTGAGAGAGAAAATATAACAAAACATTACCGATTATTGATTCTATGAGGAGGATATATGATGTTCATTATACTTTCCACTTTTCTGTATGTTTGTAATTGTTCATTTAAAAAAGTCTGGAGGGCTATGTGGAAGATAGGTGATAAAGCAAACATAGTAAAATATTAATTGTAGAATCTAGGTGATAGATAATTGGGTAATCAGTGTAAAATTCATTAACTTTTTCTGTATGTTTGAAATTTTCATATTAAAATGTTGGTGTTAAAAACTTGAAGGAAAAATATCATAACCTGGTGTCCTCCCCTAACAATCTCAATCCCCCTTATTCTGCTCTACTTTTTCTTTTTCCCATAGCACTTACCACTGTATAAGAAGCCCTGGCTAAATCACTTGGCTATTAACCAAAGGTTTGTGGTTCAAATCCATGAGCTTCTCCATGGGAGAAAGATGTGACAGTTTGCTTCCATAATGATTTACAGCCATGGAACCCCTATGGGGCAATTCTACTCTGTCCTATAATGTCACTGAGTTGGAATCGACTCAACAGCAGTGGGTTTGGTTAGGTTTTGGTTTTATCACCATATAACTACATAATTCACTTATTTATTGTGCTTCTTTTTGTCTGTCTTCTCTCAATAGAATGTAAGCTCCACAGGGCAGGGATTTTGTCTGTATTTCTCTGTATCCCTAGATCCTTTAGAACAGTGTCTAGCACAGAGCAAGTGCTCAATAATCAAAGAATCTCTATCTCTTGTCAAGGTCTTGCACAGAGTGGGTGCTCAATGAATGTTTGTTGAACTGAGATCCAAGTTCTGCAGGAGAACTTAAAATAGACCTGTTATACTACAGTGGTTCAGATCATGGTCTTTAGAGTCAAACGACCAGGATTTGAATTTTCATTCTGTCACTTCCTAGCTGGGTTAACCTCCCTGAGCCTCAATTTCCCATTGGTAAGATTAAGATAATAATAGTACCACCTTGGTAGAGATTTTATTTGCCATAAAGAGCTTAGGACTTTATAAAGACTAAATAATTGGTAGCTAAAATCAAAATAACAAAAAGATAGAGCCTTCCTAGTATGTCATCCTTCCTCTGTCCTACATCAGGCTGAGCCAGGAAAGGCTGAGGAGATATCTTTGGACAGGTATTCTCAAGTTCTCCAGACCCATGGATGGACTGGTTTCTCTCCTTTCAGATCTCTTCTTCCCTTTACTCCTGTGCTGAACTCTCTTCTTGACATCCTGAAGCTCTTTTCTCCACCCTAACAATTTGGGGATGAAGTCAATGAGATAAGAACCTGCGGGCCCAGGGACAAGGACTGACTGCTTTCCTTTCCTCCCTTATCTAGGGCTGAGTCCTAAACTGATAATGATAGTGTGAGATTCTGGTCATTTCAGGGCATAGAGGTTGAGAGAACAGTAGTCCTGAGGAGGCAGCATTGGCAGGAGAGCTAGCCCTGTGTGCTTCCCTCTTCCTTGGTCTTCTATAAGAGAGAACAACACCTCCTTCACCCTGCTCCAACGTCCCTTCAGTCTGTTCTGCTGCTTCAAGTCTTTACTTCTAGTGGCCCCAGCTGAGAGCAAACCCTGGGGAACCATTGAACATCTCTCTGCAACTCTCTCTTAGAAGTGGGGTGGGGTGGAGTGAGCCGAGGAGGGGTTGAAATTGAGGGTAGAGGGACAGGAGATTGAGGGCTGGCTGAACTGTCCCATGGTCTAAGCCCCCTGCCCCCACCTTGAGATCAACGGTATTCCCCTACATCCAGTGGAGCTAGAGCTGAGCTAGGGGCGCCACCGCTTCTGTTCCTTTAAGGAGCTGCTGTTTAGCATTCCTGCCGCTGCCGCTGCCTGACTCTGCGCCCTGATTGGCTGGAATCAACTGAGAAAGGAGCCAGGGAGAGATGCTCTTGACTCCACTCAGATCCATCCTTGGGACCAGAGCAGAAGCGGTCCTCACAGCATCCAGCCTCTGCACAAGCTCCCGTTTCTTCTTCGTCGCTGGGCCTTGGCCCAGGAGCCACCACAAGCGACACGGAGCCGCCAGTGCTGGAGGGGGAGCCGTGGGTGCGGGGCAGCGTGGGGGCAGAGGCCCCGGGACGCCCTCCTGGCCCCAGGCCCCGTTCTGCCCGGGCACCCCCACGGGTGCCCCCCCCTTCCTGGTCGGAGCAGTGCGAGTGTGCCCGGGAGCCCGGCAGCGGCGGCGTGGAAACCGGCGTGGGCTGGGGAGTCCGAGCCGCGGGGGGCAGTGCCATGCACAAGCACCAGCACTGCTGTAAGTGCCCCGAGTGCTATGAGGTGACCCGCCTAGCCGCCCTGCGGCGCCTCGAGCCTCCGGGCTACGGAGACTGGCAGGTGCCTGACCCCTACGGTCCAGGTGGAAGCAATGGGGCCAGTGCAGGTTATGGGGGCTACAGCTCGCAGACCCTGCCCTCGCAGGCGGGGGCCACCCCCACGCCCCGCACCAAGGCCAAGCTTATCCC
>NW_006922383.1:362413-376419 GCF_000298275.1 Orycteropus afer afer | reverse complement strand
CATGATGCACTGCATGGGGGGGACATATGTGTGTATGTATGTATGTATGTATGTATGTATGTATATTGGGATGTGTAGAGGAAGGCAATGGGGCTCCCATGAAGCTCTGTAGGGGAGCCCATGTGCCTGGCTTACTGAGCTTCATCCCTTGATATCATGAGTCTCTCTCCCTCCCAGTCCCTTTGTGTGTGAATGTGCACATGGATGTGTGGGATGTCTCTCTGGATGTGGAGGTGTCTCTGTAGATAAGGCATGGGGATAGCTATGTTTGCTTGTGTGTGTTATTACATGTATATGTGTGAGCATGTGGCTGCAAATGTGTGCATGTGTGTGCCTCTGTGTGTGTGTGTGTGTGTGTGGTGTCCCTGATGAGAGGCACTTGACAGGCAAGGGAGAAGGAGACAAGAAGCACATCCCAAGCAAGGCTGAGGGGCTGCTGAGAAGGACGGACTCTTTTGTCCAAGCAGCTCTGAAGTGTGTGTGTATGTGTTGAGTGGGGGTGGGGGGTAGGGAATGGGGGTAGTGGGAGGAACTGAAGCAAGCTTCCTTGCTCCAGAGCAGGCATGGTGCCTCGAACCAGGCAAGGGGCAGCTGCCCTGGTTCAGGGACTGGACCCAGTGGGACATATCCCCCTTGGATACCCCTAAACATGAGAGAGCTTGGTCCCCCCCAGTCCTGACTTGGCACAGCTTAGGAGCCCTCTGGGTGCTGGGCACAACTCCGGTTTCCACTCCCAGCCTAAACTGCCAGCTTAGAAAATGGAAGGAGCATCTGTGGGAGAAGCAGCAAAATGGAGGCTGGGCTGGCAGAGCCAGGTCCCTGGCATGCATGGCAGAGGACCTGTCTGGTTATCTGGTTCTGTAGCCCCCAGGGTGGGGAGAGAGAAGAAAGAGGCTTTGCTGTTGAGGGCAGGAGCTGACTGCTCCAAGCCAGTGGCCATTCTGGCCACCCTCCATCTTCCTCTGGGGATAGGATGTACTCTCACTCGAAAGCAAAGTGTGTGTGTGTGGGGGGTTGGATTTCCTGGAGAAAGGCATCCTCAGTTCTGGCCTTGTGTCTGCCCACACTTTCTGCTTCCCATGTCTCTTGTGTTAGCCCCTTGCCTTCTCCAGCAACTCTCCCTCCCTCCTTTTCCCCTCTGCCCTGGAGTCCTCCCCTTGCAAACACCCTCTCATGCTTGCTTTGCCCAGTTGGGAAATGGGTGCCAGTCCCAGGGATTGTCAGTTGGCCACAGTTTCTTTGCCAGGGCTGATCCTTGGATGGCTCCTGGTCCTGGGAACAGGGTCCCTGAGTGTGGTGGGAAGGACTGGAGAATGGGCTGGTAGGAGGCAGGAGCCTCTGGGTCTCACATGAGCTGAACTTGAAGCATGACCTGTCAGATGTTGGTACATACAAGAGTCACACTGGTGTCCTTTGGCCTGTGTGTCAGTCTGCATTATACTTCAGGCAGCTGTTTTGGTTGTGAGTCTCTGAGGGGTCATCAGTTCTTGCTCCTGGGATCAGAGACCAGAGTGGGGCTGCACCTGGAGTTCTACCAATTCCCAGGGCTACAGGGCATAAAGTCCTGGGGCCAGGACCAATAACAATGAAGGCATAACTAGCTAACCCTTTCCCTCTCTCTTGGTCTCTGATTCTTAAAGCCAAAATTGCATGGGGGTGGAGATGGGACAGAGAAGATGGAGGGGGGCACACAGAAGAGCCCCTGCCCACTGTTTCTAGCTCTTCTTTCTGTGAAGGAGGACAGGGGGTAGGAAAAGGGCAGTGCAGTCAGAGGAAGATGGGAGGAGGGAATGCTGGTGTGGCTGGGAAGACAGATAAGAGGGCTGCTAGTCACGACACCTCCATTCTTGGGGATGAAAGCCGGAGCCAGGGAGCAGGTGCTACTTCTCTGTCCAGAATCACATTTTTACTTGACAAATGCTACATGTGTGTCCTGTCTGAGAGGCCAACCTCTGTAGGTTGATCAGACCAACTCACTATTTCCAACTCCTTTCCTTGCCTCTCCTCCCGTGGTTACTGCATGTTGAAGGCCATAAGCTCTACTTCAATCAGTCTATGGGTTATTAGCTTCTCCCTCATGGAAAATCTTGTCCACTCTGCTCCTGTCCCTCCCCTGGCTTTGCCTCTGACTCCTGACAATATCCTGTCCTGGCCGTTCTGCTGGGAAACATGAGTTCAGGATCAAAAGCCTCTTGGTAGAAAACAGATCGGCACTTTGACTCCTGCCCATTTGAGGAATTGGTTTCCTGGGCATATAGAAAGAGGTTTAGAATAAGAGGTCATGAGATGCTTTGAAGGAGACAAATTTCTACTTTCCCATGAGATCTGCTGGGGGAAAGGGTGTGAGACCAAAACACCAGTAGCCTTGGCAGCTTGCTTTAATCCAAAGAGCAACTATATATCTAGGTTCTAGCCCTTGCTCTACCACTAATTCCCAGTGTGCTCTTAGACATATCTATATCCTCTCTGGGCCTTAGAATCATCAGCTGTAACACTCAGACCAAAACCAAACTCACTGCCATTGAATTGATTCCAACTCATAGCAACCCCCATTGTATTTCCGAGACAGTAAATCTTTATAGAAGTAGATTGCCCCATCTTCCTTCCGAAGAGTGGCTGGTGGGTTTGAACCGCCAGCCTTCTAGTTAGCAGTCAAATGCCTTAGGCACTATGCTACCAGAGCTCCTTCTGTAACAATAGATGCTGTCTGCTTCTCTTCCAGCTCTGACATGGTAGCAGTCTATAATCCCCAAGTCAGGGAGATCTGTGATTCGGAAGGGGAGGGAAAGTCCCTGTCCAGGTCACTGGGTGCCCTCTAAGGATATTGGGTATGGCATGGTTTTCCCACCATGCTCCATCTCTGCCATCCCTCTCAGGCTATCCCTACACCCCTCCTAGTGAACCTTGAGGCCCTGGAGCTGAGCCTTGGTGAGTGCACACTGGCCAGCTCAGTCCCAGACAATTGATTTGGGCTACACAAACTGCTGGGTTTGCCCTGACATGTCTGGAAGAGAGAGGACAGGGGTGCCTTCCTCAGAGTCAGCCTGATCCTGTCTGTAGCCAAGAGGTGTCTTGGGGTGGATTTCAGCTTTTCTGCTCTGTGGGGAGTGGGGTGGGGAGAAAGTAGGTTGACCAGGGGGCAGATGCCTGGGAGGTCAGGAGGCATTCAGGAAACTGCTTGTGTCTTCCCCTAGGTAAATGGCAGTGATGGCATGTTCAAGTATGAGGAGATAGTACTTGAGCGGGTAAGTCTGCCACTGGGGAGGGGACAAGAGGGGAAAGAAGAGTGTAAGCCAGGAGAAGGGAGACAGAGCCCTGTATCTTGATTTCAAGATTCATGGCAGGACCTGCGTTGTGAGGATGGAGAAGCAGCAGCCCTCAAAGGCTGCATCACTGCACCAATCAATCAGTTTACTAACAAATATTAATTGACCTTGCTCACTGAGGCCTGGGGAACAAGGGGAGGGAATAGGGTTTGCCAAATGGGGTTTACCAAAATGCACAGCACCGGTTGGGAAGCCACCAGGCTTATGATAAATGTGGGCCTGTCTACCATGGCCCTTCTGAGGCCTGGAGAAGTTCCTCTAGGAGGTAAGGGGAGATGGGTGCCAGGAATCCTCCTTTTTGTCTTCTGAATGAACAGACTCTGCTACTCTACCCACTTCTACAGGGCAACTCTGGCCTGGGCTTCAGCATCGCAGGTGGCATTGACAACCCCCATGTCCCTGATGACCCTGGCATCTTCATTACTAAGATTATTCCTGGTGGAGCAGCTGCTATGGACGGGAGGCTGGGGTAAGGTGTCCTGGAAGTAGGAAGGGGGAAGCAGGGACAGGATGAAGATGAGGGGAGGAGGGCCCACTTGGCAGATGACCTTTCTGTCAGATCTGGGAGGGGGAGGGGCAATGGGTGGTACATGATAGAGGAGGGTTGGAAGGAGGGAGGAGAGGGAAAGAAGAGAGAGGTGAAAAGGAGGGGAGAAGGCGGGAGAGGGGGTAGAGTGGTGGTGGCGCAGTGTTGTGCCTCTTCCCCTGCAGGGTGAATGACTGTGTGCTACGAGTGAATGAGGTGGACGTGTCAGAGGTGGTGCACAGCAGAGCTGTGGAGGCGCTAAAGGAGGCAGGCCCTGTGGTGCGATTGGTGGTGCGGAGGCGACAGCCTCCACCCGAGACCATCATGGAGGTCAACCTGCTCAAAGGGCCCAAAGGTGCGGCGTTTGGGTTCTTGTGCTCTGACCAGAGCTCCTGGCTCTGGGTTCTGGCTGGCCTTGTAGGAAGTGGAAGGGAATGGCCTTACTCCTTGCTGATTCCCCCTGTTCCAACTCACAGCCTTCTTTCTTGGCCTCAGGTCTCTCACTCTAACTGGCCTAATGTTTGGGACCCTTGAGGGTGAGCCTATGAGGCCAATGGGCTGGCTTGGGGTGGGAGGTTGGATTGGATATTGAATGAGTACTCTGATCTCTCCTTGTGGCCTCTTCCTACTCCTTGCTGGCCCCCACTCAGGCTTGGGTTTCAGCATTGCTGGGGGCATTGGCAACCAGCACATTCCGGGAGACAACAGCATCTACATCACCAAGATCATTGAGGGGGGTGCTGCCCAGAAGGACGGTCGCCTGCAGATTGGAGACCGGCTGCTGGCGGTAAGACAGCCTTCATCAGGATGTCCAAATGATAGGGTGAGGAGGTGGAGCTCTAGCACCCTCTTACTCTACCTAAACTTCACTCAGGGACCAGGCATTTTGAGGAATTTCGAGAGCATCATCTGAGTCATGTTTACCTAGACCAAGGCCCTAGTTCTTTGCATGGTGGGGGTTGGGGTCCCTCTACCTCCTGCCTCTCTGTTCCTTACAGCACTATACTTGGACTTCTGTGTTGTAGCACTGTTGCATTTCACTGAAAGGGCATCTCTCAGGGTTCCCTGGAGAGGCCCTCCTTTCTCCCCAGCCTAGCGCTAAGGCTTTCCATCTGCTAGGTGAACAACACCAATCTGCAGGATGTGAGACATGAGGAAGCTGTGGCCTCACTGAAGAACACATCTGATATGGTCTATCTGAAGGTGGCCAAGCCAGGCAGCCTCCACCTCAACGACATGTACGCACCCCCAGACTACGCCAGCAGTATGTACCATCCAGCTCTGTCCCTGGCCTGAAGCCCTACCCCCTGGTTTTTGGAGGCGAAGAAGTTCATACCCCTTATTAAGAGAGAATCGAGGACTAGTGCTCAGGAAAAAAAAAAAAAAAAAAACTGGGTACAAATCCCAGCTCTGTCCCATATAGTCTTGTGACCTTGAACAAGTCCCTTTCACCTGGCTTCAGTTTACTCCTTGACAAAAAGGAGCTAATGATATATGTCCTGCCTTCCTTGTAGGACTGCTACAAGGATCAAATGAGATTATGGACAGGAAAGCCCTTCAATAACTGTATTAGGCTATAGAGATGTGAGGGATTATTAGTCACACTTGTAGTCATACCTTTTTTTGCAGACTACCTTCTTCAGCTCTTTCTAAGACTCACAGAAGTGAGTCCAGGATTCAGAAAGGGACTGTGGAGGAGGAACTATGTGGGGTGGATGGAGTAGGGAGGAGAGGCCTGAGGAATTGACATCTTTTGGAATTGAGGTGGGGTGTGGGGGAAAGTTCTTAGAGGGCAATGGGGTAGACCATCTGGATCGGTCTTTGAACTTTCTCTCCTTTTCTTGATTCTAGCTTTTACTGCCTTGGCTGACAACCACATAAGCCATAATTCCAGCCTGGGTTATCTTGGGGCTGTGGAGAGCAAGGTCAGCTATCCTGCTCCTCCTCAGGTTCCCCCAGCCCGCTACTCTCCTATCCCCAGGCACTTATTGGGTGAGGAGGACTTCACCAGGTGAGATTCCACTCCCAATTCATTCTGCCCAGGGATGGGGAAGGAGAGGAATAAGTTTCTGGTCCACCACAGGTGCCTTTGTAGTATGGCAAAGAGGACAAAGCCCTCATCACTTCTGGCTTTGGGTCTGAGGTCCTCTCTTAGCCCTTTGGCCCTATAGAGGAACAGAGGTAGCTGCAGGGACAAGTTCTGCCATCAGGAGGAGTGTGTGGCCCATATCCAAACGTGGAGGGAAAGGGTGGAGTCCAGTGTTTACAGGGCCAAGGAGTTTTCCTGGGGCTGCAGGGTTTCTTGCCCTCAGATAGTAGCAATCCTCCCTACTCCTCTCATTTCAAATTAGAGAATAAAGCAGTTCAGCAGGTGGGGCTGCAGAGACCCTCTGGGGCTGGTGAGCCTAGTAACCTCTCAGGCAACTGCCCCGCCCCACACTCTGCAGGCAGCTGTTGAACTGGTCAGGCTGGCCTAGGTTTCGGGGGACAGGTTTGCAGGGTGGGGCTTGGTAGACTGCTGGGCAGACTGCCGTGGAGCCCGGAAGGGTTGGCAGACAGGCAAGAGCCGGAGGAGCCATGGAGAGAACACACAAGCTCTCAGGCTCAGGAGCCTCGGCCTGGAGGAGGGCTTCTCAGAGATGGGCCTGGCCGCTCCGCTCTTTGCGGCCTGGAGGGGATGCAAGGTAGGAGGAGTGGAGGGCTGTGAGGAAGAGCATCTGGAACTCAGGGACAGAGCATCCCAGTGGAGCCTCCCAACAAGACTGCAGTGAGAGAGGAGGAGTCTTGGACTTGGGGCTTCTTTGATGAAAGATGCTTACAGGTGAAAGTGGTGGGCCAGAAGAGCCGGCTGGAAGTTGGGTTGTCTGAATATACACTTGTTGCTGTGTGTGTCTGTTCTTACCTGATACCACAGTGACCATTTACATAGGGTTTCTTTAGACATGTTATGTTTTAGTCATATTTTGCATGTGCTTGTCCCCTCTCTTCAGTTTGGCTCCTAAATTCCTTTTGGGGACCTGGTATTTCTTTCTCTCAATCTCCCACATTAAGTAGCAAGGATACATGATAGTAGCTAATGAGTAAATACGTTTTTGGAAGGTAGGAGGAGTCATATATAGGGGGTGGAATTTTGAGATTGTGGAGGATAGTGGGTGCAATCAACTTCAGGGTGGTTCCATTACCCCTAACTCGTTCCCCTTATTGTGACCCAGGTCCTATCACACCGATTGGTAGCACAGGAGAAGTGGGGAGGAAGAGGACCAGCAAGTGGGCTCTGAGATTTGGTCTCTAGAACCCATGGCAGGGGTTTGTTGCCCTGAGAGATTAGGGGACTGGGAAGTTGATTCCAAGCCCTGAGGAAGGAGAGAGGGAAAAGAACTGAAACTTGGCACCTGGCAGAAGACAGCAGCCAAGCAGGTTTCAGGAGAGGACAGGAGGAACAGGGTATCATACATAAGGACTCACGTCCTTACTCCTTATGGCAAGTATGGTCCTTGTTACGAGCTTGTCCCTACAGTAACAACAGTTTACATCTACCTTGTCCTGATCTTTCCACTGCTTTCCTTCCAGAGAGCCTCGCAAGATCATCCTGCACAAGGGCTCCACAGGCTTGGGCTTCAACATCGTAGGAGGAGAGGATGGAGAAGGCATTTTTGTCTCCTTCATCCTGGCAGGAGGCCCAGCTGACCTGAGCGGAGAGCTTCGCAGAGGAGACCGGATCTTATCGGTGAGGATACAAAGGAGAGGTGGGAGGATAGAAACAGTGCTAATCTAAAAGGGAGGAGAAGAGACCTTGTTTTCTCTAAAGAATGCTTCTTGAAATGGCCTAAGGGTTAAGAGCTAGAGACAATTTACATTCTCTTCATAGACATATTTAGTAACAGACAGGGATCAAGACTAGACTCATCCTTGAGAAAATAAATGTCTCTTGGTTCTTAACCCTGATTGGCACTTGATCCACACAAAGATGATTACAGGTAGTCCCTAACTTACGACTTATTCGAGTTACAACAAACTGAATTCAAAATCATCTCTCTCTCTCTCTTTTTTGTACATCTTATTGTTAGTAATACATGCTACATACTGTGTTGCAGTGCATAATTTCCTGATGTTATCATTCTCAGATACTCACTTGCAGATGTTCAGTATTGTGATTTACTGTTCAAAACATTGCTGTATAGCAGGCTATGGCCTGATCTATAATGAAGTCAGGGGCAGCGTCAGGAGTTGTAATGGATAGAATGTTGGGCAATGTTCAGCTTTAACGACATATGATAATTGAACTGCGCGCATGTCTAACAGCCATTCCAACACTGACTTCATTGTTACGACATTGATGTTGACTTCATTGTAAAACCAAACTCACTGCCATTGAGTCAATTCTGACTCATAGCAACCCCCATTGGGTTTCCAAGGCAGTAAATCTTTATGGAAGTAGATTGTCCCATCTTCCTTCCATGGGGTGGCTGGTGAGTTTGAACTGCTGACCTTCTATCTTATCCACTATACCACCAGAGCTCCTTAGAACAGTGTGATATTATTCAGCGTTTTGTACCATCAGAAACATCATTTGTTCATTTGAAGACTAATTGTTCAAGTTTCTTACTCTGTAACATATGCACTGCTTATACTCTCAGTAATATGTCTACCAAAACAACTCATGCCACTATTAATTCTAATCCAAAAAAGAAGGCAAGGATCACAATAAAAAAAAAATTAGTGAAAAAAAAAGAAGGCGAAGAAGGCTCTAGACATGGATATAAAGATGATGATCATTAAAGCCTATGATAATGGAAAGAAAGTTGGTGAAATATATGTATGTATGTATTAAAATATGTAAGTTTATATGTAATTTTTCCAATCCCCAAAGACTAAAGATCAGATTTATAAAGATACTGATAATAAAAAGCAATAATAATGAAAAAAAAAAAAAAAAGAGGTATTGGACTTACGCCGTAATCAACTTACAACAGAGTCCTTGGAACTTAAGTTAGGGACTACCCATATTACATTAAAAAGGTTGTAAGAGAGCTGTTGCATTATGGGGTTTGCAATCAATGTCATGAAACAAAATGTATATGAACTGTTGTATGGAAAATGAATTTTCTCTGTAAACTTTCACCCAAATCACACACACACACACACACACACACACACAAGGGTTGTATCCTTTAGGCTTCTGTTCTTAAGGGCAAGGATGGAACATTGGGAAAGGCATCCAAATAGGATAAGGTATGGTCTACCTATCTTTCTCTCCTCACTGCTAGGACAGAGGACTCCTTTCTTGTTTTGTGGGTGGCTCATGGCTCCTTTCTTTGTACAGGTGAATGGAGTGAACCTGAGGAATGCAACTCATGAACAGGCTGCAGCTGCTCTGAAACGAGCTGGCCAGTCAGTCACCATTGTGGCCCAGTACCGACCTGAAGGTAGGAGAAGGGAGGATGGGGACAGATGCTTTAGGGAGTTTAGACTTCTACTATGTGTCGGCTTTTTGCCATCATAGGCAACAAAGCCACTTGACCAGGTACCTTTACCCTAGTGCAGTAACCTGTTCCTGTCTTGTTTTCATCCTGGACAGAAGTTGAATTGGTCAGCTTGAGAGCATCAGTCAGGCTGTGTTGTGTGCAGAGCCTACTGATTAAGGCTGCAGTGCAGCAGAAGGCCAGCAGTGGGCAGCAGCCTCTGGAAGTTAAGCACAGAGATTGGGGAGACTGGAAAAAGGGGAGGGAAGATGCAGGGCTCAGAGTCGAAAACCTGGATTTGAATGCCCTGGAACAGGGGGAGGGTAGCTATTACTTGGAAGGACTTGGCGGTGTGAGGGGGGAGAAGTACCATTGAAGAAATCTGGGGCCAAACCGTCACTCCCTTGCCCTTATCAGGGTGAATGTGAAATATGCATAAGATTTGGAAAGGTGATGCATAGGATTTTGGGGTAGGGGATCTGGAGTTGACACCCTCTCTCTGCGGGGGCGTTATTTGTATTCTCAGTGACCCTGTTCCCAGGTTTGGGAGCGAATTGGCGAGTATGTAAATGAAGGCATTTGATTGGCTGAAGCCAGCCAAGGGCCAGGTGCCGAGGTAAACTGCGGAAAGGCACACCCTAGCCAGCCAGCTGGCCTGCGAGGTGGCCATTGGCTGGACTAGCGCTGCCTCCCGCCGCACGCCCCGCCCCCTGCCCCAATCCAAGGGTGGCGGGTGCCCCTCCTTCTCCCCTTAAGCGCCTCGGGCGTCTCCTCCTCCCTCCCCCTCCCCCTTCTCCTCTTTTTTTCCCTCCTCCCGCGCGCCCCGCTTTGTGTCCGTGGACTCCCGCGCCACACCGAGGGGTTGTCAGGAGTTTGCGCTTTCTCAGGACTAGACCTTGACTCGGATCCGGCGCCAGGTGAGGTGGAGCGGACAGGGGTCAGGCCCCATCACAGTTCCCCCTAGCCTCTCTACGGTACTGTTCTTGGCCTTTCTCTTTTCCAACACTGCGCTCTCAATTCTGCCCTTTACCCTGAATGCCTTCCTAGCGGCCCCCGCCCCGCGCCCAAAACACGGCGCACAGCCTTCTTTTGAGACCCTCCTGAGGCCCCCTCCCAGGCCCCAGGAGCGCCGCGCGGAGCTAAGTGCCCGGCTCTCCCTCGACTGGGCCCTGCCTGGCCTTTGCCTCTCTGCCATCACCTCTACCCACACACGGAATGCGCCCCTTTCTCGCCCCAGGGCTTCAGTCTTGACTTCAGCCTCCTTTCTGCCGACTGCTGCGCCCCTTGCAGCTCCTAATCTCTATTCCTGGAGGAATTTTCTAAATCTTCCCCTCCCCCCAGACGCATTTCTCTACCAGACCTGGCTACCTCTGGGAACACCCGAGATGGGGCTCTATGACACCCCCCCCACCTTTTGTTTGCAAGGGTTTTATCCTGTTCCAGCCTTTGTCCTTTTGGGCTGCAACTTCTGGACTCCTTAGACACCTAGGCCCTGTGGAGGCGCCTCTCTTTGGCTGGTGCTCTGTTTCCAAGATAAGAAGGGGAGAAGCAGGAAAACCCTGTTGCAAAATTGAAAGGGAACGAAAGAGTCTACCTTTGTGCTTTCTGCTTCACTTCCCTCACACTCTCCTTTAGCGCCTCAAACTAATACAACCTTAAGGGAAACAAGAGGGGCCTGCCTACCTTTTAGCTGGAGGCTTTTTTAACGAGGAGCACAAGGGTAGATCCGAGATAGTGGGAAAGTGGAATGCAAATGGACACTTCGAGTCATTTCTCTTCATATTTGGGGTTCAGTTGAATGACAAGGAACTTGCCTTAGATTTATTTTTATGATTTAGGTGTGTGCTGTTTGTGTCTCCATTTCGAAGTAGACGTTTTATACTTATTAGCAATCAGTGTTTATCCAGTGCATCCCCACAACTTAGAAAACAGAGTTCAGCAAAGAAAATAGTTTCTCTTGCATATTTGTGTGTGTATGTAGGAAAAATCCATGTGTTTCTTTCGGTTTTACTCTCTGATGTTGAGCATATGGAAACAACACTGTGGATTTAGAGTGTCTGGTGGGAGTATAGGATCTCTGGTGGTCTAGTGCCTAAGGCATTTATTTGACTGCTAACCAGAAGGCTGGCGGTTCAAACCCACCAGCCACTCCTGGGAAGGAAGATGGGGCAATCTACTTCAGTAGAGATACTGCCTTGGAAACCCAAGGAGGGGTTGCTATGAGTTGAAATCAACTCCTCGACAGTGAGGTTTTTTTTTTTTTTTTTTTGGTGGTAATATAGGGGCCCTGATGGCACACTGATTAAAGCATTCTTTTGTGAAACAAAAGCTTGGCACTTCGAATCTACCAGCCACTCCGCGGAGAAAGATGTGGTAGTCTGCTTTGGTAAAGATTTACAGTCTTGCAAACTATAGAGCAGTTTTACTCTGTCCCATAGGGAATGGACTTGATGGTAGTGGATTTGACCTTTGGGTTTGGTGGTAGTATGCTGGAAACTAGTAAAAGTACATGTTTCTTTGAATTTTGTTGGGGACATGTAACTGGATTGCATAAAAAGCTGCAAGTTGTCCAGGGTAAGGGAATTCCTACAGTGTTTATTGCTCTCTTGAGTATATATCTGAGAGTGAGAATGTATAATACATGTTGGAGTCTTTCTACCTTTTGCTAAATAAGGCCTTTCCTTCTTTTAAGATTTAATTGAACCATTGTTAAGGCTCTACCATCCCAATCTCTCGTCTTTGGTTTGGTAACTCCAACAAGTCTCCAACAAGGCCCCAACAATGAAAAGCCTTTTTTTTTTTTCTTTTGGCAAATGGACCCCCGGAGACTGGTCCAGAGGGACTACCAAGGCTTCCAAATTGGGCTTTGAATTTTCTTTGGTAAAATGCTAGTTTTTAAAAATAAGGATCATTTAATAAATATATTAAGTACTGTTCTTTGGACAATTGCATCATGGTGAGTATTTACAAATTGAATAATCCAAATATATGTCTGTTGGCTAAAATGACAGAGACTTTGCAAATTATTGGCCAAGTAAATGTTTATTATTTGCATTTTTTTTAACCTATAGCCACAGAATGTGAGAGGTGCAAAGGATCATGTAGTCCAATCCCTCATTGTGAAGATTGGAACAGTAACATTAGAGCAAGGACATGACTTGCTTAAGGTCATGGAGGGAAAGTTGCCAAGGGTCAGTTTTAATTCTCAGGTCTACCAGTTGGGACAAAGCCATGCTTGTGAATACCTGAAAGACCTAAGACATATTTACAGTGGAAGAGTAACAGGAAAGATGCTTGGGAAACAATAGAAGGAGGACTAGTGGAAGAGAGAGAAGGAATGATGTACATGGAGGGTAAGATTAGAGTAATCACCCTAGTGGCCACTGAGGTGCCAAGCCAGTGCAGCCTTTAGCTAGATATTCTTTAGCATGAGAGCTTCAAAAACACCTTTGACTAATTAGAACTATCAGAGTAAATACATTTTTTTTCTCCTTTGTATCAAACAGATTTAAACCAAAACTGAAAGCCAAACTCACTGCCATTGAGTTGGATCCGACTCATAGGGACCCCTCCTTGGGTTTCCCAGGTAGTATCACTACGGAAGTAGATTGCAAATGGTTTTTAATGTATTCACAAAATTGGGTAACTGTCAACACAATCAATTTTAAATAATTTTCATTACCCCTCTCCTTTTAATATAAGCATCAGAAGAGTGGTTGGTTTAGGAGAGTTGCTTCCTAATGTATTTCTCTCTGATACTTAAGGGTTGAATGGCCAATTGTTGGGAATGCTCTAGCCTTGAATTTCTTCCATATATATGGTTTTCTTAAGGTGAGTTAAACTCATAATGGATTATAGGAACCATGTCTTTCTATTTGAACTTTGTATTGTGCTGGGCATAGGTGCTTAACAAGTACTTTCATGATGAAGCTTTGTAAAATACTAAAATAGAAATGGAAGTGCTAAATGATAAGTTACCACAGTGAGATGCTGTTTAATGGTTTCACTTCTGATTGTTCCAAACTGTTATGGACAGAACAGTCTTACTTATTAGCTAAAAATAGCATGATGTTCTTGGGCATGTATAGTCCTGCTTAAAATTCAAATTGAAAATTTGAACAACTGGCTCTTGGTGAAGGTTCTCTTCCAATCTATTCTAAAGTGAAAAATATTTTTTCTGTAGCTTGTGGAATTGCTCCATCAATGGAAGGATGAGAGTCATATTATAACATTTTTATTTATGGATGATCTTCATTTTTCCTCCTAGTTATAGCCTGAGCTAGTATTTTTCCGGAATGCCTTTTTGTTTTCAGTGTAAAATCCAAGCCAAAAATTGGTTACTAAGGTACTGAAGTGGGAACGGATCCTTTGTGACCAGTATTTTCAACTGGAATTGTAAATCCAGGATGTAAAGCCATACAGACTTGGAGTACAGAGAGAGAGAGAGAGAGAGAGAGAGAGAGGGAGAGAGATTGAGAGAGAGTGTGAGTCTTCTGTAACTCATTTTAAGGTGCTGAATAAGCTTACTTTCACATAGAAGCACCTTCAGGTAAGACCTGGAAGAGTTAGGGGATAAGTGTTGTCAATACTTGAAAGCATTAAAGGGATACTTTTCCTATAACATTTAGGTAGCCATCCCTATCTTCCTCTGTTTAAGAATGAAAGATGTAAAACTAGCTACTACCTTATCAG
>NW_006922383.1:359351-360582 GCF_000298275.1 Orycteropus afer afer | reverse complement strand
CCCTGAGCTATCTCCCTGTGCATAAGCAGCCCTTCCTTCTCCCGTGATTGTTCTCTCCAGGGCATGTGTCTACTTGAGGTAAATGTTTAACTCACACACTTGCAAACTTTTAAGATCCTAGTCGCTACTTGCCAAAGTAGGATATGGAACAATATTTTGTGTAGTATGTTATGCCAATTGAGCTTGATATCCTCTGCAACTATGTTCCCGAACCCACAGGTCCAACTGCTTGCTCCCTCTGTGGCTGTGGCCAAGAAATGACTACATCCTTGTCCCTTGTCAGCTCTACTATATACCTGGGAATTCTTACAGAACATACAAATACACTTGTAGAAACATTGTCTGCCAACCCTGTACATGGTCGTTGACACACTCCCCCCTGCGTAGACATACCTATTCGTCCAGCCTGTCCACCCGTCTGTCCACCCATAGTCAATGTTTGCCTTCACTGGCAACGCAGTACTCTGATGCACAGTTTTTGAATTGAAATATTGAGTATCTTGATGTTCCAGATATTTTTGGAAGTATTAATCTTCAGGACATCCCTATCATATGTTGCTTAATATTCGTGATATATTCTTTGAAATAGGATGTTATTTGATTTGGACATTGGGTGAACACTATATCGTAGTCTGGTCTTGCTTTTTCTTTAAGCATTTAGAAAAAGCTTCATGCCTTAGTGATCATCAGTGTGCTGAGAGGGATTCACTTTTGTGTTTGGCCTTCAATCCATGTCATTATCAATTTCTCCATATCTGATATAGTCCCTCTCTTATTTTCATTTTTGTTAGCTTTGTTGCTTTCAGTGGAGCCAATCCTTTAACAGTGTGAAGAATTTTTCCATTGTTTTTGAAGATTGTAGTGATTGTCCAGTGCAACATGCTTCATTCCGGAGCAGTAGAATTTACTGATTTTCCATCTTTGTGTTGTTTAGTACCCTTTTGTTTCACGTTCACACCGATACTTCTCCTTTACCTCTTGCTGTTATCTCTAGCACTGGTTTAGCTGCATTTGGGAGCCATGTTTACGTCATGGTAATATTTTTGAAAGAAAGTTAAACAGAGATAATTCTGCAACACTTGAGATGTGTGATACATGAAATTGGATGCTGCTGCCTGTGAGTCAAAGCATGTACTGTTAAATGGTAAACTTTTTAGATAGAAAGTACAGTACATATATAAACCAGTAACATAGGTGTTTATTATGACTATCAAGACATATGTATTATAGT
>NW_006922383.1:357254-359166 GCF_000298275.1 Orycteropus afer afer | reverse complement strand
CAGTATCACTACGGAAGTAGGATTGCCCAACCTTCCTTCCGAGGAGTGGCTGGTGGGTTTGAACTGCCAGCCGTCTGGTTAGCAGGCAAGTGACTTAGCCACTATGCTACCAGAGCTCCCATATATAACATACATACATACATACATATATATGTATTTATATATATCCATATGTGTGTGTGTGTGTGTGTACTCTGCCATCATATGCCTGGCAACACAATCACTTTGTAGACAAGAGACAAAGAGACAAAATACACATGTTGCCTGTGGGAAGCTGTTGCATTGCATGTGGGAGGCTGTTGATCACTAATCAAGATTTCTGAACTCTATTATAACCTTATGGGGACCATGGACATATATGCAGTTGAACATTGTCTGAACAGATGTTGTGTGGTTCATGACTTTATTCCTATTTTACAGATGAGGGAAGTGATGGTCAGAGAGGTTGAGTAACTTGCTCAAGGTCCCACAGTCAGTAAGAGGCAGAGTCAAAGTTAGAAATCAAATTTCCTGAAAACTCTAGGTCCAGGGCATTTTATACTATGCTACAGTTACCTCCTACTACAACAGAGAAGCTGCAAGCCCTTCCTCCCTACACAGACACAAGAAAATACTTCTGTGAGACACTTCAGGTGCCAGAAAACCAAAACGGCTGCCACTGAATTTATTCTGATTCATAGTGACCCTATAGGACAGAGTAGAACTGCCCCATAGGGTTTCCAAGGTTGAAAATCTTTACAGAAGCAGAATGCCTCATCTTTTTCCCATGGAGCAGCTGGTGGATTCAAACTGCCAACATTTTGGTTAGCAGACAATGCTTTAGCCACTAAGCTACCAGAGCTTCTTAGGTGCCAGAAGCTGTTAGCAAATGGAGTAAAACCAGCTCCCAAATCTTAGCTTTTTAGTATTGACTGTCAAAAACTCCTGCACTGAAGATGGGATATACCTGGGGTAGAAGGGCTGCTGGAAGTCTGGGGGAAGTCTCCTTTCCTGCAGAAGGAAAGTGGACTGAGGAAGACTGTTCCAAAAAAACCAAACTCACTGCCATTGAGTCGATTCCAACTCATAGCGGCCTCCATTGGGTTTCTGAGGTGGTAAATCTTTATGGAAGTAGATTGCCCCATCTTCCTTCTGCTGAGCAACTGGTGGGTTTGAAGCACCAACCTTCTGGTTAGCAGTCAAATATGCCACCTGAGCTCCTTAGGAAGACTACTCCAAAAACCAAACTCACTGCCATCGAGTTGATTTTGACTCATAGAGACCCCCTGTGGGTTTCTGAGGCAGTAAATCTTTATGGAAGTAGATTGCCCGGTCTTCCTTCTGTGGAGTGGCTGGTGGGTTTAAACTGTCAACCTCTGGTTAGCAGTCAGATACCTTAGGCACTACACCACCAGAGCTACTTAGGAAGATTACTAGGAAGTGATATTATAGGGGAAAACCCTAGAAGGAGCCAAAAGGTGAGAATTGGTTTACTTGACATTAAGTAAATGCAAAGCAAATGTGTGCAGGCTTAAAATATTAATGCAATAACTAGACATTTCTCATTTCTTCAAGTGAAATGGAATTTTGTCATTTTTTATGAGCATATAATTTACTCATTTGAAGTATATGATTCAGTGTGTTTTGAATGCTCACAGAGTTGTGTGACCATCACCATAGTCAATTTTAGAACATTTTTATCATCTCCAGAAAAAAACCTGTACCCTTTAACCATCACTCCCAACCCCCTTCTCTCAAGCCCCTGGTAACCACTAATCTACTTTCTATCTATAGATTTTCCTTTTCTGGATATTTCATGTAAATGGATTAATACAATATGTTGTTTCTTGTATCTGGCCTCTTTCACTTGGCATAATTTTTTTTTTTTTAATTGTGATTTGGGTGAAGATTTACACAGCAAATTCACTTTCCA
>NW_006922383.1:353757-357154 GCF_000298275.1 Orycteropus afer afer | reverse complement strand
TTTGTCTCATGACATTGACCACAGTTTACCACAATGCAACAGCTCCCCTCCCACTTCCTCCCCATAGTTACCTCTTCCCTGTGTCCATCCCTCCATGTACTCCTGCCCCCTGAGCTGTATCCCTGTGCATAAGCAGCCCTTCTTTCTCCCATGATTGTTCTCTCCGAGGAGAGTATCTACTTGAGGTAAATGTTCAACTCATATGCCTGTCTTTTGTTTGTCTGGAAACCACAGGTGTGGGTTTAATTCCAGACCTGAAGGGCAGTTAGGGGCCATAGTCTCAGTGGTTCCACCAGGCTCTATCGGCCCAGCAAACCTGGTCCCTCCCCCTTTTTTTTCTTCCAAATGATTTTGAGTTTTGTTCCACATTGTTCTCCCTCTCCATCAAGGATCTCCTACATAGATCCCCTTTCACTTTGCATAATGTTTTTGAGGTTCATCCATGTTGTAGCATGTATCAGGACTTCATCCCATTTTATGGCAGCATAGTATTCCATTGTATGGATATAACACATTTTATTACTCATTCATCAGTTGATGGACATTTGTATTTTATCCACCTTTTGGCTATTATGAGTAATGCTGCTGTGAACATTCATGTACAGGTGTTTGTGTGGACATATGTTTTCAGTTTGGGTAGATACCTAGAAGTAGAATTGCTGGGTTATATGGTAACTCCTTGTTTAACCTTTTGAGAAACAGACAGACAGTTTTTTATAACAGCTGCACCATTTGACATTCCCACTAGCAATACATGAGGGTTCTTCCAATTTCTCCACATTCTCATCAACATTTGTTACTGTCTGACTTTTTGATTAAAATCATCCCAGTGGGGGTGAAGTGGTAGTTCATTGTAGTTTTGATTTGATAGACACAAATTCCTGATGGCTAAATGATGTTGATTTCATTTTTGCTTTGTTCATCTTCCTGATTTCATTCTCATCCTCTTTGCAAATTGACCTGAGACCAGAGCAAGCCAACTGTGATTAGAAGGGACTCAGAGCCGTGCAGCTGGTAATAAAGGACTACCTCTACATCTTATTGCTGAAATGTGTGCTGGAAGGGTTTAAGGCTTTGGTGTGGATAGTTTTAGCTATACATGCTAACCTAATATAAATGTTAGGGCCCATCCTTAAAAAAAAACAATTTATTGAAATATAATCCATATTCTGTACAATTTACCCATTTAAAGTGTCTAATTCAGTGGTTTTCAGAATGTTCACAGCGTTGTGCAACCATTACCACAATCAATTTTAGAACATTTAATCACCTCCAAAATAATTCCATACCCTTTAGCAGTTACTCCCATTGCTCTATTCCAAGTCCCTCACAGCCAATAATCTACTGTGTCTTTTAGGTAGTTCATATAAATGGAATCATACAGTATGTGAACTTTTTTGTCTGGCTTCTTTACTTACCATAATGTTTTCAAGACTCATTCATATGGTAGCATGAATCAATACTTAGTTCCTTTCATGGATATTCTGTTGTATGGATATACCACATTTGTTTATCCATTTATCAGTTGATGGACACTTGGGTATTTCTGCCTTTTGAGTAATATGAATAATGCTGCTATAAACAATTCATGTGTTTTTGTAGACATTTGTTTTTAATTTCTCTTTGGGTAGATATCTAGGAGTGGAATTGCTGGGTCATAAAATAACTATGTTTAACATTTTGAGGAACTGCTAGACTGTTTTCCCAAAGTGCCTGTACCCTTTAGGCCCACCCTTTTTGGTAAACTTAGAATTTTTAAAATAAAAATTAAGATTTCTCTTTAGTTTTATCCCCTGGAGCTGAACTTCATATATGGACATATGTATCTGTGCTGGGCTTTTCTGTATTCCATGTAGCCCAAGGACTTGATGGCTGGATTTGGCAAGCATTTTGAACCTAGCTAGACAGATACTTTCTTGTCCTTGTTAGATGGTTTGGGGCAAAATCCCAGGAACTTTGGTGTCTGTTCTTTGGATGGGTATAGAAGGATGGAATAAAATTCAGTACTGAGAATGAATTATTTCTTATTTAATTATAGATTTTTAGGATTTCTTTTGAATTTACTGTGTGGCTCATTGAAATTTTGACCCTGGTTATACGATTGCTTTGTTTAAGACTTTAGTTTTATATTCCACAATGACGGTCACTGCTTAAATAGAGAAATAGAAGTAGAGAAATTTAGGCCTAGCATTACAAAACACCTTGTAATAATCTACTGTGAAATTGAATGTCACTGAAATTAACAAATACTGTTTTTGTTCCCTTTTCATGAAAGGAAAAAAAAAAAAGACCAAAAAAAAAAAAAAAAAAAAAAAACCAACTAAATCCTATGGGAATCATCGATTAGGAGCAAGTACTGTGGGTTCTAGTTCCAATTTTATCTTTAAGTAGAATGATCTTGTACCAGTCAGCTTCTTTGGGCCTTAATTTTCTGAACTGCAAAATGAAGGAACTGTGCAAAATGATCTCTAAGTTGCTTCCAGCTCAAATTCTGTGTTATATAAGTGGAAATGATCTTGTGAATTAAATCTACAAGTTCCTCTTTTGTACCTACACTCTTATTAAATCACATAATCTGGAGCTAATAACAGTCTAATAAGGGTCTTGCCTTCCCCTCTTATATGATAAGGCTTTCAGCCTCTTTTGATGACTCTGTTTAGTCATCTCACTGAATTTAGATATCTTAAAAAGTAAAGGCCCTAGAAATTTTGGGAGTTTTTTACTTGATGAGATTACATGATACAAAATTTGAGTAGACCAAAAAAAGAAAATTAACATATTTTGTGTCATATTTTTGTATACATTAGGGGTCTGGATACATGGCCTTCAGATTTTCAAAGAGAAAGAGAATTTTGCAAATCTTGGGTTAAATTCCATGATAGATCATTACAAGGTGTTTGGTAAACTCTCAGAAAAAGAAGTGAGCACTGGGAACCAGTATTGGTTCACCAAGATCAAGCAAAACGTGTCAGACTGACTTAATTTTCTTGCTAAACAGGTAGATCACGAAATATGGTAGATGTGGTATATCTAGACTTTGGTGGGGCATTGATAAGGCTTCTTTGGTCTACTTTTGGATACGATAGCTAGGAGATAATGGATTTGTCTGGAACTGGTTAAATGATCAATTCCAAAGGAGAATGATTAATGAGCCATAGCAGTGGGGAGGGAAGTTTCTAGTGTGTGTACCTGGTTTTCTCCTTGGTCCTGTCCTGTTCAGCCTATCTTTCTATCTCCTACCTCAAATTATATTTATTTTGTCCTGGATATTAAAGTTATTACATTTAGGTTTGTAAACAATTGAGAAATGCAGAAAAATACAAACTAAAAAATCAAATCACCTACAACACTACTTCCAGAGATAACCACTATTGTGTGTATGTGCATTTCCCTTCAA
>NW_006922383.1:350302-353542 GCF_000298275.1 Orycteropus afer afer | reverse complement strand
GGGTTTGAACCGCCAGCCTTCTGGTGAGCAGTCAAGTGTCTTAGCCACTATGCTACCAGAGCTCTATTAGTGGACATTTATGTTGTTTTCAATTTTTTAATCTTATAAATACACTGAGGGATATCCTTGTACGAGGCTTTTTGTGAATTTATGATTATTTCTTTAAGACAAATTTCTTGAAGTAGAATTATTGATCTTGTGGGAGTGACTACACATACTTAGGTTACAAAAACCAAGTCATTATGCAAAAGTTGATTATGCGGAAAATGGAGGATAATCACATCACATCACCCCCTCACTTGTACTGTGAAGGTCCTTTTTGGCCTCTGCTGAGGTCACCTGCCACTGCTGCCTCCCCATCCTCCACATCGCCTCAAGAGAGCTTGGCCTTCACCATACCCACAGAGGAGGGTTGCCCAGTCTTGCAGAACCATGGTGGCCCAAATGCTGCCCCTCCCTATTCCCAGGGTCCCCTCCCTCTCCTGCCCTCACTGTATTTTCAGGATGAATGGCCCTGGCTCATCCCCTCCAGGACCCCAAAATGCCCTTGGTGGCTTTCTTGGTGGCAGGGGCCTCCCTGTCTTATTTTTATTTTCATCTTTCTATTGTTCCTATTTGTCATAATCTATGTGTCTGAAGTCTAGTATCTCAACTGTCTCCCCAGCTGTGTTGTCATTTTTTCAAATTTGATAGGCATGGCTTTTATTTTATTTTGTAGATTTTCCTGTTTATATCTGAATTCGAATCATTGATAGTTTGTTATGCATGAAGAATAAACTCCAAACACCAAACTCATTGCCATCGAATCAATTCCAACTCATAGTAACCCCCATTGGGTTTTGGAGGCTGTAAATCTTCATGAAAGTACATCACCCCATCTTCCTTCTGCGGAGTGGCTGCTGGGTGTGAACTTCTGACCTTCTGGTTAGCAGCCAAATGCCTTATCCACTACACCACCTGCCATATGTTTCCTGTCTTTACAACATTTCTTATCCATAATCAGATAGGACCATATTTCCACAGGTTGAGAAACTAAACGTCTTTCAGCTTTTCCAAAGTAATGACAAAGCCATTTTTTATTCTCAAGAAAATTCTGTCATTAGGGAGATAAATAGATTTGAGAGAAAAGTCTTAAAAGGGGAGATGAATTTGGAGGCTTGGGTTACTGTCCAAATTTATTAATAAATATTGTAGTTTTGGTCCCCTTTGCTGCTTTATTAGGTTATTTCTTGAAACCTCTGACATGTCAGCTTTTTTTTTTTTTTTTTAGGATTTGGGTGAAGATTTACAGAGTAAATTCACTTTTCATATAGCAGTTCACATATACTTTGTCTCATGTCATTGACCAAAATTTACAATGCAGCAGCTCCCCTCTCACTTCCTCCCCATAGTTACCTCCTCCCAGTGTCCATCCCTTCATACTCTTCTGCACCCTGAGCTATCTCCCTGTGCATAAGCAGCCCTTCCTTCTCCCATGATTGTTCTCTCCAGGGCGTGTGTCTACTTGAGGTAAATGTTTAACTCACATGTCTGTACTTTGTTTGGCTGGAAACCACAGTTGTGGGTTCAATTCCAGACCTGCAGGGCAGCTAGGGGCCATAGTCTCAGTGGTTACACCAGGCTCTATTGGACCAGCAAACCTGGTCCCCACCTTCTTTTTTTTTTGCCTCCAAATGATTTTGAGTTTTGTTCCACATTGTTCTCCCTCTTTATGCAGGATCTCCTACATCCCTTCCAAGTGGATGGCAGTGGTAGCTGGGCACCGTCTAGTTCTTCTGGTCTCATAGTTGTATAGGTTGCAGATCGGATGGTGTACCAGTCGCTAGGACTGATTGTTTCCATTAATTTTGGTTTTCTTCTTTCTTCTTGACGAGGAGAGACCTGTTGTTGCATCTAGATGGCAGCTTCCTAGCTTTTAAGGTCCCAGTCGCTACTCGCCAAAGTAGTAGATGGAACAATGTTTGTATAGTATGTTATGCCAATTGAGCTTGAAGTCCCCTGCGACTATGGTCCCAAGCCCGCAGGATCAACTACTCGGTCCCTCTGGGTCGCTGGCTGTGAGCAAGCAATGACCATAACCTTGCCCCTTGTCAGCTCTACTATACACCTGGGAATTCTGATCATTCACATGAACTTATAGGCCCATTGTCTGCCAACCCTATATATGATCTTGGATACACTCTCCATTTAGACATACCTAATTGTTTAGCTTGTTCACCTATCTATCCGTCCCTATACCCATGTTTGCTTTCACTGACAACTCAGTACTGTATATGCAAAAGGGTTCATATTTGTTGTCTGTACTGCCCATGTAACTCTATGTCTTTCTCATCCTCAATGCTGCCATATTGGTCACTCACATTTGGTACATTGCCCTTCTCTTCACCCAAATCAATATTTATCTCTATCTATCGAACAGCATTCCCTCCCCTCCCCTCCCACCCCTGGTAACCAACAAAGAAAATGACATGTCAGCTTTTTAAGAAGTGGTTTGTGGTTTTATTGGTCATTTTTTTTTTTTTTTAGTATTTTTGGGTGGAAGGAGAAAGTTTGTATTCTTTTTTTTAATCATATTTGTTCCTGAGGACCCATGATTTAAGAATTTTAGAGTCTAGGTTTGTACTGTCAGCTATCTATATTCACTTAGAACATTCAGTAAAAGCTTGTTGAACCAACAAGGGTGCATATCACTATGCTAAACTTTGAGAAGAAAACAAAAGCCACATCAAGGAGCTTATAGTTTAGCAAAGAAAATGACATCACCACAAATTCTGGACACTGGATTTTAAGAGGGAGAGGTAGTGGGGAGTCTGGAAACCATGTTAGATGAAGAATGGTTGAAGAAAGTAACAGTATCTAGCTTGGAGAAAAGATAACTCATTTTGAGGACATAATGGCCATTTTCAGTTATTGCCCACATTGTCCTACCTTTTCTTGTCTCCCAGGCAAAAAACTGAGAAGTTTACTTTGATCCTTTCCCACGCTACATCTAATCAGATGTCACACTTTAGCTCTTCTAGGCTCTAACACATTTCTTAATTCTTGTCCCTTCTTTCTATCCTCACTGCCCCCATACTATGTCAGGCCTTTGAAGCTACCATCTTTACTAGTAGAATAGCTTTCTGGTCTCTGTCACCTCTTCCTCTATCCTCCATATATATTTATGTATGTATATATGTATGTAAGGAGCTCTGGTAGCGTAGTGCCTACGGCACTTGACTGCTAATCAGAAGGTTGGAG
>NW_006922383.1:345544-350141 GCF_000298275.1 Orycteropus afer afer | reverse complement strand
AGCCGCTCCTTGGAAGGTTGGGCAACCTACTTCCGTAGTGATACTGCCTCAGAAACCCAAGGAGGGGTCTCATGAGTCGGGTCCGACTCGATGGCACATAACAACAACAACGTATGTATGTGTGTGTATATATATACACACACACACACACACACATATATAAAATGTATCCAGAATAATCTTCCCCAAAATCTAGTTCTAATTGTATCTCTTTTCTGTTTAAACAATGGATGTGTTTCCCATAGCACAAGAAGAAAAGTCCTTTATCAAGCTCTTATAATCTGGCACCAGGCTACCACCACCTCCTCTTTCCCTGTCCATACTTTAACTTCCATTCAGTCTATTTACAAATCTTAGAACTTCCTACACGTTTTCCTAGCTCTTCAACTTTTTAAAAGCTGTTCCTTCATACTGTTACAAGGAGAATCCAACTTATTTTATGCTGTTTTAGACACTAAAAATTAGGATCAGTGGGCAGAGAAGATGTACCTCAGTCAAGAAATTTTGCTTGAATAGTATTTTCTGATAATTAAGAATTAAAGAGCTTTTCAGCATTAGACATGTTTGAGTGGAGCAATAGGGTTAGCAGGCTTGGATGTTATAAAAAACAGGGACTACTTATAGTAAGGGATGTAGAAGATACCCAAAAAAGCATGATGCTCTGCTGTCAAGAAACCTAAATCCAGATGTGAGACACCACACTTATTAACCCTACAGTAGCCAAAGAGAGAAACACATACATACGTACCTCTGATCTTTCAGTGGCTTCTTCCCATTCCTCTTAGGATATTGGCCAAAATCCTTAAGATCATGTATAATCTGACCCCGGCCTACCTTCCTAGGGTCTAATCTTCTATCAGTATCCCCCTACTTCTCTATGTTCCAGACATTTTGTACCCTCACATATTCTTTCCTTCTGTTTCAACTGCCTTCTTCAGCTCCCCACTCTTCCCTGGGCTAATTCTTCGTCCTTAGAGCTCAGTGCTTAAATATCACTTCCTTAGGGAAAACTTGAGCTCTGGTAGCATGGTGCCTAAGGCACTTAACTGCTAACCAGAAGGCTGGCTGTTCAAACCCGCCAGCCACTCTTAGGAAGGAAAGTTGGGCAATCTACTTCCATAGTGATAACTGCCTCGGAAACCCAAGGAGGGGTCGCTATGAGTCGGGTCTGACTCAACGGCACATAACAACAACAACAACAACAACAACACCCCCTAGTAGGTTAGGTCATGCTGTTATTTGCTGTTAGCCTACTGTTTTTTTTTTTTCATAGCATTTATCACAATTGAAATTAAAATGTTATTATTAAATAGTTATTTGTTTCATGACTAATTTCTGAGGACCGTTTTGATTACCATTGTATCCCCGGCAGCTAGCACAGTGCCTGCACCACAGTAGTCATTCAATAAATATTTGAATAAATAAATTAATGAAATTTCTGGGATGAGAGAAAGGTGGTAAAGGACATAAATGATGTTCCATGTCAGACGGGAGAAATTCTAGAAGAAATAACAGAGGTAAGAATGAACAAGTTATGTTCCAGGGTTGCAAGCAGGTTAGCTCAAAGAGGATTTGTATAATGAGAGCTGGGATAGATAGGAGGATAGTTGTAGCAGTCCTTGAAAGTCTAGTTGAGATCTTAGAGTAAATTCTTTAATTACTTCTTCCTAACAACAATTTTGAAAACTACACGTAAAGGTCTAGTTTATATATGACTGACAATTAGCAGAATATCAAAGAAAACTAAATTTAATGTTTATTGTGCATGTATGGGTGTTCTGTTCATGGATCAGCAATATTTTTGTATGTAAGAAATACAGAGCCAGCATGATTAATTGAAAAAATATCTATCTAAAAAAAAAAAAATTCTTCAGTTACTGTTGTTGTAGATACTTGGGCAGAGGAGTTCCAAGTTGAAGTTTTAGGAAGGATTTTCATATAAGAATCTAAACTGGATTAGAGTTTTGAGAGCCTGTGGGAGTAGACCAGTTAGGAAAATATAGCAATGGTCCAGAGAAGAGAAGAGATGATAGATACAGTTTGGACCTAAATTAAGGCATGTGGTAGTGGATACAGAGATAAAATAGTCAAGATAACATTAAGAAGCAAACTCAACAGTAAGACAATGACAATAAAAACTAGGGAAAAAAAAAAAAACAGATTGAGGAGGCACTTAGGAAGAAAAACCAGCAAAACATATTTGTGAGCTGGGTCTAGGGGTGTGTCATTTACATAATGGAGATTTGGCGCCCGGGAAGAAAGGGTTGGCTTTCAAGTATAAAACTAGAAAAAGAAAAAACAAAATCTGTTGCTGTTGAGTTGATTCTGACTAATAGTGACCCTATGAGAGCTC
Organism: Orycteropus afer afer; assembly: GCF_000298275.1. Lineage (NCBI taxonomy): Eukaryota > Metazoa > Chordata > Mammalia > Tubulidentata > Orycteropodidae > Orycteropus > Orycteropus afer. The sequence goes on along the minus strand of NW_006922383.1, from coordinate 347,788 downwards.
TGGTGCCTAACGCATTTGACTGCTAACCAGAAGGCTGGCGGTTCAAACCCACCAGCTACTCTTTGGAAGTAAGATTGGGCAATCTAATTCCTTAGAGATAGCCCCTCAGAAACCCAAAGAGGAGTTGCTATGAGTCGAATTGACTCAATGGCAGTGAGTTTGATTTGGAGTTTAATAGCGACTATATAGGAGAGAGTTGAACTGCCCAATAGGGTTTCCAAGGCTGTAAATCCTTATAGAAGCAGACTACTTCATCTTTCTCCCACAGAGCAACTGAGCTACCAAGAGGATTCCTTCCTTTCAAGGTCTAGTAGATACTTCTAGAGGTAGAGAGAGTGTTTTATAGGTGATAGTCTCTGGGTAGAGTAAAGGGTTAAATGGTCAACTGCTATCTGAAAGCCTGGGGGGTTTGAACCCACCCAGAGGTGCTTCAGAAGAAGATGAGTCAGAATCTACCCTATGGCAATTAGTTTTTTTACTGTCTGGAACTATTTCCAGGTTTGTGGCTGCCTTGTTCTGGTGGTGTAGTGCCTAAGGTATTTATTTGACTGCTAGCCAGAAGCCTGGCAGTTCAAACCCACCAGCCACTCCTCTGAAGGAGGGGTCACTATGAGTAGGATCTGACTTGATGGCAATGAGGTTTTTTTTTTTTTTTTTTTTTTTTTTTGTGGACAGAGTTATTTTTGTGGAAGACTTAATGACATGGGAAAATGAGCACATTATAATACTAAGTTAAAAAAAAATCAGACGAAGGAGAGTAAAAGCCACTTATGGGTGTTATTGGAGCTCTGGTAGCACAGTGGTTAAGGCTGCTAACCAGGTTATCTGTTCAAACCCACCAGCCACTCCGTGGGAGAAAGATGAGGCTGTCTGCCTCCATAATGGTTCACAACCTTAGAAACCCTATAGGGTGTTCTACTCTGACCTTATTAGAGCTGCTATGAGTTGGAATCCACTCAATGGCAGTGAGTTTGGTTTGGTTTTGTGGATAGGATTATTATGAGTACCTTTATGATTTTCTGTATTTTCAAAAATTTCTACAGTGAACAAAAATTGCTTTTGTAATCATAAAAGAATAATAAATAATAAACATCATATATGCATTCTGTGTATATCTCTCAAAAGGCCACTGGGTGGCACAAATCTGGTGGCATGGTGCCTAAGGCATTTGACTGTTAACCAGAAGGTTGGTAGTTCAAACCTACCAGCTACTCCATGAAGGAAGGTGGGGCAACCTACTTCCATAAAAATTTACCACGTCGGAAATCCAAAGGGGGTCATTATGAGTCAGAATTGACTTGATGGCATTGAGTTCTTTTTTTTTCTTCAAATTTTATTGTGATTTGGGTGAAAGTTTACAGAGCAAATTCATCTTCCATACAGCAGTTCACATATACTTTATCTCATGACATTAACTGTAATCTCCCACAGTGCAACAGCTCCCCATAACTGCTTCTTCCCTTTGTCCTTCTCTTGCATGCACTCTTGCCCCCTGAGCTGTCTTCTTGTGTATACACAGCCCTTCTATTTGCCCGTGATTGATCTCTCCAAGGAGTGTATCTACCTAATGTAAATGTTCATTGATGGCATTGAATTTGATTTTGGCTTGCTAACCTAAAGGTTGGTGGTTTGAGCCCATCAGCAGTACTTCAGAAGAAAAGGCCTGGTTATCTGCTTCTATTAAGGTTACAGGTAACAAAGCTCTATGGAGCAGTTCTGTTTTGCACACATGTGGTCGCCGTAAGTCAAATTCATTCCAGGGCAGTTGGAAAAAACTGGAGCCGAAACAGTGAGTGAATAAAGAACCTAAGGGAAAGAGTGCAGAGAAAGAAGACTTTTGGGCTAAGGACCAACCTGGAGAACCAGCATCTCCATCCACCATAGGACAACTTTTTCTGTCATTATGCAAAGAATATTTTAGATCCTCTTTGTCCATTCCTGAATATAATTTTGGCTTTACTTTTATATAACCAAAAAGCTCATTAAAGTGTGTTTCCCCCAAACATAAGATCAATCTGTCCTCAAAGGTAAATTCTGCCTCTTCTTCAGAAACAGAAATGCTTCTGGAACCTTTATAGTAGCACTTTATCCCCTCTTATGGTCATAAAGGTTTCATAATGTGGGGGTTCAACTTGGTAGTACCAATCAAAAATTTAAATATGCATATAATTTGACCCAGCTGTTTCACCTGTAGGAATCTATGCTATTGAAATGCTCATAGCAATATACAATATAGCACTGATT
>NW_006922383.1:341797-343194 GCF_000298275.1 Orycteropus afer afer | reverse complement strand
AAAAATGGTTGCAGCAGTATATTGACAGAGAACTTCTAGAAATGCAAGCCGGATTCAGAAGGGGATGTGGACTGAGGAATATCATAGCTCATGTCAGATGGATCTTGGCACAAAGCAAAGAATACTGGAAAGATGTTTCCTTGTGTTTTATTGACTATGCAAAGGCATTCAATTGTGTGGATCATAACAAATTGTGGATAACATTGAAAAGATGGGAATTCCAGAACATTTAATTATACTCATGAGGAACCTGTACATGAACCAGGAGGCTGTCATTCGAACAGAACAAGGGGATACTGTTGGTTTAAAATCACCAAGGGAGTGCATCAGGGTTGTATCCTTTCACCATACTTATTCAATCCATATGCTGAGCAAATAATCTGAGAAGCTGGACTATACGAAGAAGAACGTGGCAGCAGGATTGGAGAAAAGTTCATTAACAGCCTGAGATGCGTAGATGATGCAAGTTTGCTTGCTGAAAATAAGGATGACCTGGAGCACTTACTGATGAAGATTAAAGACTTCAGTCTACAGTATGGATTACACCTCAATATAAAGAAAACAAAAATCGTCACAACTGGACCAATAAGCACGATCATGATAGATGGAGAAAAGTTTGAAGTTGTCAAAGACTTCATATTACTTGGTTCTACAATCAACACCAATGGAAGCAGCTGTCAGGACATCCAGATGACATATTGCAGTGGGCAACCCTACTCCAAGAGACCTCTTTCCAGTGCTGAAGAGGAAAGATATCTCCTTGAAGACTAAGATGCACCTGACCCAAGCCATAGTAGCTTCATTTGCTTCATAAACATGTGAGAGCTGGATAATGCATAAGGAATATTGAAGAAGAGTTGATGCTCTTGAGTTGTGGTGTTGGTGGAGAATGCTGAGAGTACCATGGACTGCCAAAAGAACTAACAAATCTGTTCTGGAAGAAGTGCAGCTGGAATGCTCCTTGAAAGCGAGAATGGCTAGACTTTGTCTTACCTACTTTGGTCATGTTGTCAGAGGGGACCATTCTGTGGAAAGGGATGCCATGCTTGGTAAAGTGGAGGGCCAGTGAAAGAGGGGAAGGCCCTCAACACAATGGATTGACACGGTGGCTGCAGCGATGCACTTAGGTATGCTAGGGATTGTGAGGCTGGCACAGGATTGGGCAGTGTTTCATTCTGTTGTATATAAGGTCGCTATGAGTTGGAGATGACTCAGAGGCATGTAACAACAACATCCATAACTTGGAATACTATACAGGTATTGAAAAGAATAAGGTAGATCTCTGTGTACTGACATGGAACTGTTTACATGATAGAGTTAAAAAAGTAAGTTGCTGAACAATATAATGTAATTCTATTTTTATATTTGTTGTTGTTGTTATGTGCCGTTGAGTCAGA
>NW_006922383.1:338941-340661 GCF_000298275.1 Orycteropus afer afer | reverse complement strand
AGCCCCTAGAGCTGGCACTTTGAACTCAGACTTCTAGCCGCCTAAACTGTGAGAGAATAAATTCTTGTTTGTGGTATTTCTGTTATAGCAGCAATAGAGACCTAAAACAGAAGCCCTGTGGGGGCAGTTCTACTCTGTTCTATTGGGTCACTATGAGTTGGAATAGATTCCATGGCAGTGGGTTTATATGAATGTGAATCTTTGTGTGAATGTATCTATATAAACTATGCATGGAAGTAAGTCTGGAAGGATACTATAGATATTAACAGGGTTACAAACGATACAGAAATGTGTAAAGAAAAATCTTAAAGACTTTTTATAAGCATGCATTTTGTGATTTAAAAAAGTATAAACTCATCAACTTGCTTTTTAGGCACATTGGACTCTGGTCTCTTTAGCATTTTTCTTTCTTCTGGGATTTGTATTGCCAAATTTTTATTTTTGAGAGTTTTCCAACCCTTTTGCCCTGCCTTCCTTTTGAGACACTCTGACTGGTATCCTTACCTTTTCTTTGAATGAACGAAACAAAACAAAACTCCATTTTAAGTCCAGGACTAGTAGTTTCAAACTGTAGTGGACATCAGAATCACCTTGGGTGCTTGTTAAAAAATGACCTACCCAGTAGGTTCTGATTCAGTGTGACTGGTTGGGGTCCAGTCCAGGAAACATGATCTTTTAGGAGGTCACTGAGAAACCCTGGTCACGTCTCAGGTGCTGATGTCTGATTATACCTGTTTCCTCCCCATCTGTAATTAGCAATTGACAAAAGGGAAAGAGGGAGCAAAGGATGACTCATGGTGGATATCTGTGTGGGTAACAAATGGTTCATTTGACTGGGACAAAAATGAATAAAACATACTTTAATAGACTTGGAATTTTAGTAGTTTTCTTCTTCTTCTTTTTAAGTTGTTGTTATGTGCCGTCGAGTCAGACCTGACTCATAGCGACCCCTCCTTGGGTTTCCGAGGCAGTATCACTACGGAAGTAGGATTGCTCCATCTTCCTTCTGAGGAGTGGCTGGTGGGTTTGAACCGCCAGCCTCCTGGTTAGCAGTCAAGTGCCGTAGGCACTATGCTACCAGAGCTCCCTCTTTTTAAGTAGCCTATTTTAAATAGGCTCTCTAGGTTACAGGCTGATTGAGTAAGCTTCCTAGTCAGTGACTCCATCCAGCCTGGGAGATGCCCTCCATTGATGGCTACCTTTGTCATTATGCGAGAGGAGGAAGGACTTTGGCAAGCCTTAAATTCAGGTGCTTTTAAAGTGAAGTGTCTGTAATATAATACATCTAATATTAAGTTTTTAATCTGTTAGAATTATTTTTTCTTTGTTATATATAAAGTCTTTTAACCAGATGCCCATTGTGACTTATTAACATCTCAAAAGGGTGTTTAAAAAACCATAAACAATTAACTTTGGGAAGAAAAGTAAATGGGAATATTTCTTAACTAGTGTTCCAAACCCTCAGTGAAGCTGGCAGCCATCAGTTAAATAAACCATTAGATTTATTAGTTTGAGAACAGAAGCATCAACTTGGGCACAGTTTTCTAATTTGCTCCTCATTTACTCAACAATAATTTATTCAGAGGCCTATTGTGTTCTGTAGTGATACCGCCTTGGAAACCCAAGGAGGGGTCACTATGATTTGGATCCAACTCAACGGCAGTGGGTTGGTTGGTTAGTTAGTGGACATTAGATAACTTTACAGATAGAAACCAGAGAT
>NW_006922383.1:327113-337733 GCF_000298275.1 Orycteropus afer afer | reverse complement strand
CCTTGGAAGGAAGGTTGGATAATCTACTTCTATAGTGATACCGCCTTGGAAACCCAAGGAGGGGTCGCTATGAGTCGGATCCGACTCAACCGCAGTGTGTTGCATTTGTTGCGTTAGTTACTAAGCAACTACCATGACCTGCTGCTAAGCAGACAAGTCAGTTCCAAAGAAGGGAATATGCTATGTAAACTATTTGCTGTAGGAGAAAAGGTTTCAGAAAACATTGGATGTATTTTTTTTTCTCTGAGTTCATGCATATTTCTCCCTTTTACTTACCTTCCCCAAGAAAGGGCTGCCTAGTCCGAAATCTCTTTGCCTCACATGGTTCTCTTCTTGGTCATCTCAGATGAGGACAAGAGAGGAGTAAACTGTAAAAGATCCTGGGTCAAGGTGGAGTGCCAAGCCCTGGGCTTGGGCCAGTTCCCAGCTGATGTCTAGGTCTGACACATTGCCACGGTGCTCTCAGGCAGTCCAGGGCTTCAGTGACAAATTGGTCACCACCTTTAGATTTGAATACCACATTGATATTGATGTTTTGCCTTGTAATTTTCAGAACAGGGAGATTGTCCAGCTGTTGCCTCTCTCTGCCCGCCCCCCCCACTTTAATGGGTGAATTAGTGATTTAACTACTTTCACCACAATTTCAGGGATGAGAGTAGGTAATGAGGACAAATCACTGTAACAGCAGTATGTGATGAATGAAGGAGCACACAAATTTGTCATCATTGATAACACAGTGAACAGAAGGAAAATTTGTTGAGAAGAGGATGTTTGTATGAGTTAGAACTCCATTCCCTTCTCTAGGCTTTTAGAATTTACCTTTATATTCAGCTGAAGGTCTGCTTTGCTGAGGGAAGGGGGAGTGTCAGGTGTTGGAACAGGTGTTTTGTTTTCTGCCTGTAGAGTCACATAGACTAGATCAAGATGCTTCTTGCCAGCCCTTTATGGTGTGTGAAAGTGCTTTTGTGGAATTTTCCCCTGGAAACTTTATTTTAAAGCAGTTTCCTTAACCTTCAACCCCAAGAATGGATTTTCTCCTCCTTTAAAATCGACTTTTCATTATGAATTGTTCCTGTTTCTTCCATTTCCACAGCCTGTGCTATAGATGTATTCCATTTTATGCAACAAATATAATCCTAAAATATAGTGTGTAATTGTTTGTATATGTGTTAAATGTGAATGTTGGATTTTAAGTGCACAAGGAGAATGTCAGAGCAAAGTGGCTCTATAACGAGACTTGTATATTTGTATGATTGTAGTTAACTTTTCTATATCAAGTTTTCTTAAATTGGGTATAAACCGATCATTTCCAGAATGATTAGGTTGTTTCAGGCTGTTGTGATTTTCTTAAGGGATACAAGGCTGGGCACGGACTTATGACCCTGTGGACAACGTGATTTTGGAGAAGAGGGATCAGCCTACTTCTACATTTGAGAGAATTTATGTCTTAATGTTTAATAGGTACTGAGGCCAAAGATGCTGTTTCTTTAAAGGGAGCTAAACCCTCCAGGTACTCCTTGGAAGGAAGATGGGGCAATCTACTTCTATAGAGATACTGCCTCGGAAACCCAACGAGGGGCTTCACTATGAGTCCGAGTAGACTCAATGGCAGTGAGTTTTTTTTTTTTTTTGGTAACTCAGAGCTTTATCTCCTCTTACAGCTTCCTAGTTTTTGTTTGTTTTATTTTTACCATTGCACTGGGTCTCAGTCTCCCCGTTTAAAAAAAAAAAGTCACTCAGGAAGAATTTTTATGACTGGGTAATCTATTTCCATAGAGATACTGCCTCAGAAACCCAAGGAGGGGTTGCTATGAGTTGGAATTGACTCAACAGCAGTGAGTTTGGTTTGTTTTCTTGGTTAACCTAGGAATAAAGTAATGAAGGTCCTTTCCAGCCTCTTCACTCTGTATCTCAGAGCCATCTGTTTGTTACTCTGAAATCTGCATTTTTGGAAAGTCTCCTTTTCCATCTGCTCTCCTTGGGGCTTTAGTGCCTGCTCTAAAGATTACTAAAGACCAAACTGGAGCCTCTTTCTGATTGTTGTTTTTTTAAGGATCAGTGAGATTTCAGGGTAGATAAAAACTTTTTCCATTCGACATGCCCAAATATTATTCCTTTTTCAGGTGCATTCTTCCTTCTATTAGTCTGGGCATGGAGGGAAGTCTGTCTGTCTATGCTTAGAGGAGGAATTCTGCTTATGAAAGCAAAGATCAACTGGGCTGGCTCTGGCTGCTTTGAACCCAAGTGTCCCCTGGCTTTTTGGCTGCTGGCATGCAGGCTGGGTTCATTCTTTGCCTCTTTCCTTTGTCTCCCTGACAGAGTACAGTCGCTTTGAATCAAAGATACATGACTTGCGAGAACAAATGATGAACAGCAGCATGAGTTCTGGGTCTGGGTCCCTCCGAACAAGCGAGAAGAGATCCTTGTATGTCAGGTAAGCCAAATTTCTGAGCAACAGATTCTGTGCTGGAAGAAGAGGGGATCTCTGTGCCAACACATCCCTTCTTGTTTAACTGATGGGGTAGGGAGTGTGTACTCTCAGTACTTGAAAACAAAACAAAACAAAACAAAAAAACACTTCTTACTATATGCTCAGGTTGTGTATTTTATGGTCAGTATCTCCTCCCTTTTGTGAGGTAGCTTCCTCATCTTTGCTCATGAATGACTTAGTATGAGAAGATTTCAGTTTGCTCTAATTGTAAAATATTGTTGGGTGGTTATTGCTAGTCAGCATTCAAGTAGCACTTGAATGTTCAAAGTACTTTGCTTGCAAACTGTGATTTGAGGGAAAGCTTGGCACCACCTTCCTCTTTCACATATGCATAATAGACATCATGGTTTGTATCTGAGCATATCAACTATCTCTGTGTTCTGGTACAGGGTGACAAAACTTTTAAGAGACCAAAAAACTGACAGGTTGCTGCATTCTGGGTTTTTAACTGTGTTTTCACCCCTCCTCTCCTCTCTACTGGTCTGCTATAATCTATGACTCATGGGACTGGAGCAGATATATAACACCAAGTGTACTTCCTGTTGCTGTTGAAAGCATGTTATGAGATATTGTCCAGGGTTGAGCTTCTGAATCTTGGCATAGTTGTCAGGTCAAAGTATAAACCTTTGGGGGAATTGGATTTCTACATGAGCACTATGGACTCCTTGTAGAATTAAGTATAGTTTTCCTCTTCCTTCCTGGAGCCCTGGTGATGCAGTGGTTAAATAGAAGGTCATCAGTTTGAATCTGCCAGCCACTCCCTGGGATGTGGCAGTCTGCTTTCATAAAGATTTACAGCCTTGGAAACCCTATGGGACAGTTCTGCTCTGTCTTATAGGGTCACTGTGAGTCTGAATCAACTCCATGGCAATGAGGTTGTTTTTTGTTTGTTTTCTTCTTTCTGCCTTGGCTTTGTGGCAGAATTCCAACAGTCTTGTGCCAGGATATTGTATCTTTCCAAGGTTAAGATCCTTAGAGAAAGAGATGGCGTGTGGGCTTACTCCTCTGTGCCAGAAGTAGCTCAGTGTGCTTAGGTGTGGAGTTACATCAAACTCTTGAGCTGAATGAACTTTGGCAGGCTTTGGCTAGTGGCCTCTGAAACCTTCTGGGGGAGGGGAGGTCATATTTGCTAGTTGCCTGGCAACATGACAACTGCTCTGTCCTTGGGGTGTGAGATGATAGTGAGTCAATGTAAATGCTGATTACATCTCTTTTCACAAAGGACTTCTGGTGGTTTAGTGCCTAAGGCATTTGACTGTTAACCAGAAGGTTGGTGGTTCAAACCCACCAGCCACTTCACAGAAGGAAGAGGGCAATCTACTTCCATAAAGATTTACCACCTCAGAAGCCCAAAGGGGGTCACTATGAGTTGCAATTGACTGGATGGCAGTGAGTTTGATTCCTCCCCCACACACACAATGTTTGATTTCTCTTTTCTCAGTTGGTAGTCTCTGCCCCTATTGCAGGGAGCCAGTGGAGCCCATCTTTGAGCCAGAAGCCCACTGGAACCTTTGTGTGTTTTTCTAAATGAACCCTCAATTCACCTGCTTGTGTGTTGGGAGCAGCTTTCTTCACATTTGCTGTGCTTACCTCCTGCTTTGAAGGGAAGAGAATGGTGGGAAGGCTAGATTGGTCACTGGTGGTCTTTCAAGTTTTCTGGAAAATAAACTCTTCTTCTGTCACTAAATCAGTACCCCAGTTCTGCAGCCTAGACACTGAAGTGCTGTTGGGGGGAGTTAGAAATGTGCTGTCTTACCCTGAGAAAGGGTAATTCTTATGTGATTTGGTCAGGATTGTTCCGTTCCTATGCTTCTAGCCCCCGCAGATGTGGCACTCCAGTGTGCGTGCGTGGGAAGCTGCTCTTTAGGAGAGATGGTTTCTTCAGAGAGCTTTATTTTTAGATTTTCCCTCTCCACCTATCCTGTGCTAGAGTGCTCCCTGGAGAGTAGAGGCATTGAGCTCCCTATTGGAATACCCTTCTCTGGCCTGGGCCTAAGGAATTGAATCAGGCAGCATCAACTGTATGTGTCTGAAAGGTGCTCAGAAGAGAGTACAGTGAAAACAGGTTATATAGGTGAGGGACAGGCAGGGCAGTGTCCTGAGGGTCATTGTAAATTCCTTCCATGTTGGTTTCTCACAGCATGTACAGGGCTTCAGGGTCACTCAGTTGTGAAAACAGAGTAATTCAGGACATTCCATATATCCTAAAACAGCATCCATTTACACCCTGGAGTTCCTGCTTCTCTAAACTGACTGCACATATATAATTCTTAGTAAGAGCCCAATGCCTAAAGCAGAATGATTTCCACTAAGCGGCTTACTAGACTATAGTTTGACCTGAAGGTGACTCCAGGAAAACTAGTTCCTTAAAGGCTCAAGGTTCAAAAGGATACCTAAGGGCAAATGGCCTGGATGGGTCACTCGAACTCCATGGACCCAGAAATCTGGATTCCAGGAGAATTAAAACGGCTTCTCAGTAATCTGCCCTTAACTTTGTCTAGGTAACTTCTGTATCCTCTGAGGAAAATAAATATAAACCATTTAATATATAATATATATGTATATAATGTAAATAGAATTAGAATATAAAACTCTTCTAAACTAGAATAGGTAACATTTGTGGTCACTAGATTTCATCAAGGGAGATAATGTTTTTTTTTTTATTAGGATTTGGGTGAAGATTTACAAAGTAAATTCACTTTTCATACAGCAGTTCACATATACTTTGTCTCATGTCATTGACCAAAATTTACAATGCAGCAGCTCCCCTCCCACTTCCTCCCCATAGTTACCTCCTCCCAGTGTCCATCCCTTCATACTCTTCGAGAGGCCCATTGTCTGCCAACCCTGTATATGATCTTGGATACACTCTCCATTTAGACATACATAATTGTTTAGCTTGTTCACCCATCTATCCATCCCTATACCCATGTTTGCTTTCATTAACAACTCAGTATTGTATTTACAAAGGGGTTCATATTTGTTGTTTGTACTGCCCATGTAACTCTCTCTGTCTTTCTCATCCTCAATGCTGCCATATTGGTCACTCACATTTGGTACATTGCCCTTCTCTTCACCCAAATCAATATTTATCTCTATCTATCTAACAGCATTCCCTCCCCTTCCCTCCCACCCCTGGTAACCAACAAAGAAAATGTCCTCCAATATATAAACATTTCCTTAACTTTTACAATAACGGACTAATACAATATTTGTCCTTTTGTGACTGACTTATTTCGCTCAGCATAATGTCCTCCAAGTTCATCCACGTTATGCGGTGTTTTGCAGATTCTACATTATTCTTTAGCGTTGCATAGTATTCCATTGTGTGAATGTACCAAAGTTTGGTTATCCATTCCTCAGTTGTTGGACATCTAGGTTGTTTCCAAGTTTTGGCTATTGTAAATAGTGCTGCGATGAACATCGGCGTGCATATATCTGTTCTTGTTATGGCTCTCACTTCTTTAGGGTATATACCTAGTAATGGGATGGCTGGGTCAAATGGTATTTGTATTTCCAACTTTTGAAGGAATCGCCATACTGCTTTCCACTATGGTTGTACCATTTTACAGTCCCACCAGCAGTGTATGAGAGTCCCAATCTCTCCACAACCTCGCCAGCATTTGTTATTTTCTGTCTTGTTGAACTTTGCTACTAGTGCTGGAGCAAGATGGTATCTCATTGTTGTTTTGATTTGCAGGGAGATAATGTTTTATGGCTAAAGCAGTGAGCTGAGGTCCTCTGTTAACCAATTTACTGGAGCCTGGCTTGGTCTCTTCCTTTTTACTCCTGTTTCTAGCCTTTCACTCTAGGCTGGTTCCTATCTTCAGCATATAAACATATACAAGTTTTTTCCATTCTTAAAAAGGAAAGAAAAACTCCATTGGTAGCAATAATTAAACTGTTGTCTCTTCTGCTCACTATATTTGCCAAATTACATACTAGGAATTGCTCGTTCTTCAGGATGTTAATAGATATTGTATGACAAATCAGCTCTGTGTTTCAGTAAATTGTGCAAATGTAGGATTAAGCAGAGGAAAATATGTTTCTTTACTGTAGGATTTTCTTAATCACCAGGAGAGATTATACTAGGCAATGTTTTCCCCAAAAGATAGGAGCATGGGACACTTATTTGAAAAACCTGTCTTAATGTTGGATCTTCAGAAACTAATACACAGATTGGGAAATGTTGGAGTCATCTATACTTGCTGATGCTACTTTTTCAAATAGCCTCTCTTTTAGTAGCCCAGAGGAGCAAAAGTCTGCTCTGTCAGTGATCAGCAGTGACTTCTTTGTTGTGCAATTCAGTGAGTGGCTCACTGGTTCTCTGTCATTGGTCTAGCCACCTCACCACATTTGTTTCCAAAATTTCCTTTAAAGGCTTTTTTCCTACCTCACTGATCATTCCTCTATATCTTTCATTAGCTCTGCCCTGTAAATGGCAGTGTCATTGATTTTCACAGCTTCAAATACTCTCTTATAAATGACATCTCTGATCTTTTTACTGAGCTCCAGACCTGCATATCAACTACTTGCTGGACATGTGCATAAAGCTACCTTCTTAGTGCCTCAAAGAAGCCGAATATTCAAAATGGACTCCCCTCCCCCACCTTACTCCCAGTTAATTGCATCACCCTGTCATGTGGAAAAGGGATTAGATTTGTTCTGTCATCCAAAGCAGATTTTAGCTCACTGTAAGGAAGAAAGAGATAATGATTAAAGCTGTCTGAGAATGGAATGGACTGCTTCTGGACATAGTAAATTTAATCTTTTGTCACTAGAGGTGTTACAGAAGAGTCTGGACAACTCTTTGGGTATTGCAGGAGGAGTTGAAATTAAAGCAAAAATCTGGACAGGTCATTACCCTGCTCAGAAACTTCCAGTAGTTCCCTAGAATCTTCAGGATACAGGGGGAAAAAAACGTTTAGGGAATGCCTATATCTTAGTTATCTAGTGCTACTATAACAAATACCACAAGTGGATAGGAATTTATTTTCTCACAGTTAGGAGGCTAGAGGTCTGAATTCAGGGTGCCAGCTCTAGAGCAAGACTTCTTTCTCTTGGCTCTGGGAGAAGATCCTTGTTTCTTCAGCTTCTATTCTTTGGCTCCATGGTGATCTTCATATGGCATGGCCATCTATCTTCTCCCATCTCTGTTTACTCACTTGCTTGTTTAATCTCTCTTGTATTTCAGAAGAGATTGATTTAAGACACATCCTACACTAATACTGTCTCATTAAAATAACAAAAGAAAACTCATTCCCAAATGAGATTATAACCACATAAGTATAGGGTTAGGGTTTACCAACACATTTTTGGGATATAATTTGATCCATAACAACCTATCTACATTAGGACCTTTGTTATTCTCTTTAAATAGCTTTTAAAATCCTTTTACTAATGCTACGAAGTAGACATTACTATTCTCATTTTCAGGTAAGCAAACTATGTCCAGTTATACAGCTAAGAAATTCCCAAACTAGAATTCGAATCTGGTTATTCTGACTCTAAAGCTTGGTTAGTTCAGCATTTCCCAAACTTGCCCAATAGGAGTTAAATAGACTGCTAGTAAAATACCAGGCTCCCATTTAGTGATTTGGATTTACGAGGTCTGGGAAAGGAGCTTATGGTGCAGTGAATTGCTTGGTGTGGCCCTTCTAGCCATAGTCTTTTTAACTACCACCAGATGACTGCATGGGACTATGTGAATGTGATGTGCTTGTGGCCCACCAAGGAGACTGGACAGATTGTTAATAATGTAAATAAGGTGCATGGCACACTTGTGGGAGTGTTGTTGTTGTTGTTATGTGCCGTCGAGTCAAACCTGACTCATAACGACCCCTCCCTGGGTTTCCAAGGCTGTATCACTACGGAAGTAGATTGCCCCATCTTCCTTCTGAGGAGTTGCTGGTGGGTTTGAACCACCAGCCTTCTGATTAGCAGTCAAGTGCCTTGGGCACTATGTCACCAGAGCTCCCCTTGTGTGAGTAGGACCATAAAAATAAGGTGTATAGAACCCTAATGGGGGTATTGGTCAGTTTTGCCACCTGCTAGGCTTAAATGAGTCATTCCAGAGGCAGAAAGGGGTCTCATACCATCAAGAAAGAAGAGCTAGGGAATAGACCACGTCCTTTGAACCTGAGATCCCTGCACTGAACTTCCTTGATCCAGGATACAGAGAAGTGTGCCACCAGACGTGGCAAGAAATAGTGGCAGAGAAATGGCAGCAGCAGAGGCAGCAGAACCAAGAGACTTGGCATGAAACAGAGTGGTAGGCTTGCTGGCCCACAGAGTGAGAAAGCTGAGTGCCTTTGGGCAGGAGGCTGCAGATGGAGTGGGATGCCTCTCTGGGCACCTATTAACAAATAAAAATAAAAACCTCACTGCCGTCAAGTTGATTCAACTCATAGCAACCCCTTCTTTGGTTTCTGAGGTGGTATCTCTACAGAAGTAGATTGCCCAGTCGTCCAAGGAGTGGCTAGTGGGTTTGAACTGCCAGCCTCCTGGTTAGCAGTCAAATGCCTTAGGCACTATGCCACCAGAGCTCCCCTTGGCGTCTGTAGGCATAGCTAAAAGAGCTTTGTAACACTTGCCCAAGCAGGGCACAGGCCAGGCAGGGGGGCTAAGGGCCAGACAGAGACCTGCCTTTGGGTACAGTTGAAGGGAGGCTGTCCTGATCAAAGAACTGTATCCTGAACATTCTCAATCCTGAATTGTAACCTGTTACTTCCCTAATAAACCCCATAATTATAAGTATTGTCTGTGAGTTTTATGTGGCCATTGCAATGAATTATTGAACCCAGGAGAAGTAGAGAGTAACATGGAAGGGACAGTTGGTGTCAGAATTGGTAAAGAGTTTGGGGAGTGGTGGTATGTCTGACCTCTGCCTCATAGAAATCAGCCTTTGGCTGTTGATCTTGATCCTTCTCCCCACCCCAGGGAAGTTAGAAGAGGTCAAATGCTGCACCCACACCCTTTTTGCAGGAGCTTTGGTGGTACAGTCATTAAGGAAATCATGTACCCTTCTTCAAGGTGTGCCAGGGAGGCCTGAATTGCTTCCAGCCACATTTAGTCTTCTTGTGATGACCTATCCTGAATCTACCTGAGTACTCAGGTTTGGGCTTTTAGGCTATTCTTCTTGTCCACAAGCTGACATCTTGGCTCATTGATGAGTTTCAGTAGTAGATTGAGATGCCAGTGAAGCAATATTGGCAGACTTCACTGACCTGACAGATAAATTGTTGTTGTTTGTTGAAATATTCACTATCATCACTGCTAAATTCTGTTGGATAAGTGAAGTCTGCCAGTATTGCCTAGTTGGGATCTTAATCTGCTATTGAAACTCATTAATGAGCAAAGATTGGCTCTACCAAGCACCACACTGGGCTACACACATAGCAGTTGCACAATTTATGTACTGGATGTTATTAATAATGTATAATTATAATGTACTGGGCACATATTATTGGAAATGGAGTGGCTCACTCTTACCTATGAAGCATGCATAGAAAGCTATAAAGCAGCAGTCATTCCATCAGTCCCTGACCTGAAGACATTCTCTGATGACCTAGCCAATATTCCTGACATTGCTCATTGAATCAAAAACTACAGATGCCCCATCCTGAGTCTATCTGAGTACTCAGGTTTGGGCTTTTAGGCTGCTCTTCAGAAGCTGCTGGAAATTTCAGTTCTCTGAATGTCAGGTACTAATGAATGACTGCTACTTTATAGCTTTCTGTGCATGCTTTATATGGGCCAGGTAAGGATGAGCCACTCCATTTATTGGCCAAAGGAAGAAAATGATGTCTTAGAACCCCACCTGTTGTGGGAGAGAAATAAAGTGGGAGAACACTCAGATAGTAACTGGTATCCTCTCTGATCTCATCCATCATTCACAAGCACTCATATTCCATTAGAGCATAAAACATGGTCTCAGTCCTCATGGGGCTTCTTCCACTGTAGCAACACAATGTGAAAGTTTAAACAAAATTGCACAAGAGTTAAATAGCAATAAGTAGAAAATATTAAAAAGGGTCATTGCTAAATATATGAATTTAGCATAGTGCCTAAGGCGCTTGACTGCTAACCAGAAGGCTGGCGGTTCAAACCCACCAGCCACTCCTTGGAAG
>NW_006922383.1:322318-326968 GCF_000298275.1 Orycteropus afer afer | reverse complement strand
GCTGAGGGGGATGAAAGAAGAGGTATAGCATTTCTAGCCTAGACAAATGGCTTGAGCTACACAGGTAAAGAGACAGGGGAAATACTAGGTGAGTTCAGTGGACACAACGGAGCCCAGGTGGTGCAGTGGGAATGCTCAGCTGCAAACTGAAAGATTGATAGTTCTAACCCACCAGCTGCTCTGCAGGAGAAAGATGTGGCAATCTGCTTCTGTAAAGATTACAGCCTTGGAAATTCTATGAGGCAATTCTGCTCTGTCTTATAGGGTCACTAGGAGTTGGAATTGACTAGATGGCAATGAGTTTTTTTTTTTTTTTTCCTCTAGTGGCAGAAACTATTTACTTGACTTTGAGTGTGAAGTGCTAAAATGATTTATTTGTGTCAAGAAACCAGTCTGACCAGTTCCCTTGGATGTTGCCCCCCCCCTTTTTTTTACATTCTTGTTCATTAAAGATACCATAGTGGCTATACCAGGTACCTATGATTTCTTTTCAGACCCAAACCTCCAGTTTAGGATCTGAACTGTAAGATTTTTGTCTGGTAATCTGTTTATTTTGAGCTGATTATGTTCCCTAACTTCCCATCAGGCAGAGAGGTCATAGCTGAGAGGACTGGGAAAAGGCAGAAGCACATGCATTATCCTTGTGGGTGGGCACATGGAGCTCTTCGTGGGTAATATTTTAAAGGTCAAAACTTAAACAATGTGTCTTTCAAGATTTTAGGAAGATAGGCAGCTACATTTCCAACTGAAGTGCTGGAGATTAGTTTGGGAACTTGAATCTGCAGACCCTGGAAAGTGTGTGTCTGTGTTTCAGTGTGGGAGTGTGATACAGAGCAGCTCCTGTAGGTCCCTTCTGTCTACTTCCACTTTGTTTTTACATGTCAGACTTTGCCTTGGCTACCCTCTTTACCTTGCTCTTAAAATAATTAGTTTTTTTTTTCTGGTCTGGCAACCATGTTTGAGAAGCTGAAGGAAAACCCAGAGTCTAGATCACCCTTGCTTCACAGAGGTGCATGGTCATAATCAAGGAGGAGCATATTCAGGGTGGAGAAATCATCTTTTTTCATGTATACCTACCACTGTGTTTTATTTAGGCTTGGGAGAGTGATATAACTTAAGCTTTTTTCTCTCATTACATGAAATTCTCTTATTAAGACCAAGAGAGTAAAAGGGATTTCTAAGGCTTTTAGTCTCCTAACATATTGTCAGATAAGCTGATATATGTGTGTGTATGTAAAAAAAAATACGTAACACACATATTTTAAATATACTGTATAATCCACAACTCATCTGTCAGTTTGTCATACTGTGCTGGCTTGTGTGTTGCTGGAAGCTATGCCACTGGTATTTCAACAGGGTCACCCATGGTGGACAGGTTTCATTGGAAGTTCCAGACTAAGACAGCTTAGGAAGAAGGATGTGGCCAGGTCCATGACTGAAAAAAAAAAAAAAAAAAAATTGGCCACTGAAAATCGTATGAATAGCAGGGAAATATTGTCTGATATAGTGCCAGGAGATGAGCCCCTTGGATTGGAAGGCACTCAGACTACAACTGGGAAAGAGCAAAGTAGAGGCAACCTAAATGATGTGGATGAAGTAAAGCGTTTGGGATCTTCATTTCCTGATGTGAAATGATGCAAAATGAGAAGAAACAGCTGCAAACATCAATTAATAATTGGAATGTGGAATGTACGGAGTATGAATCTAGGAAAATTGGAAGCTGTGAAAAATGAAATGGAATGCATAAAGATTGATATCGTGGGCATTAGTGAGCTGAAATGGACTGGTATTGGCCATTTTGAATCAGACAGTCATATAGTCTACTATTCCAGGAATGACAGAGAGGAATGGCATCACATTCATCATCCAAAAAAGCATTTCAAGATCTGTCCTGAAGTACAGTGCTGTTAGTGTTAGAATAATATCCATATGCCTACAAGGAGGACTAGCTAATATTACTGTTACTCAAATTTACATATCAACCACCAGAGCCAAAGATGAAGAAATAGAAGATTTTTACCAAATTCTGACAAAACATGCAATCAAGATGCATTGATAATTACTGGTGATCGGAACATGAAATCTGGAAACAAAGAAGAATCATCAGTAGTTGGAAAATATGGCCTTGGTGATAGAAATGATGTTGGAGATTGCATGATAGAATTCTGTACAACCAACGATGTATTCATTGCAAATATCTTTTGTAAACAACATAAATGATGACTACACATGGTGTCAAAGGAAGAAGTCCAAGCTATACTGAAGGAATTGGTGAGAAACAAGGCTCCAGGAATTGGCAGAATACCCTTTGAGATGTTTCAACAAGTAGATGCAGTGCTGGAGGCACTTACTCATTTATGCCAAGTAATTTGGAAGACAGCTACCTGGCCAACTGACTGGAAGAGATTGATATTTGTGCCCATTCCAAAGAAATGTGATCCAACAGAATGTGTAAATTGTCAAACAATATCATTACTATCACATACAAGTAAAATTTTGCTGAAGATAATTCAAACACAGTTGCAGCAGTATATTGACAGGGAACTTCCAGAAATGCAAGCTGGATTCAGAAGAGGATGTGGAATGAGGGATATCATTGCTGCTGTCAGATGGATCTTGGTTGAAAGCAAGAAATACCAGAAATATGTCTACCTGTGTTTCGTTGACTGTGCAAAGGCATTTGACTGTGTGGACCATAACAAATTGTAGATAACATTGTGAGGAATCAGAATTACAGAACACTTAATTGTGCTCATAAGGAACCTGTACATGGACCAAGAGGCTGTTGTTTGACTAGAACAAGGGGATACTACATGGTTTAAAGTCAGAAAGGTGTATATTAGGTTTATATTCTTTTACCATACTTACTTAGTCTGTATGCTGAGCAAATAATCCCAGAAGCTGGACTGCATGAAGAAGAAGAATGTGGCATCAGGATTGGAGGAAGACTCATTGATAACCTGCAATATGCAGATGACACAACCTTGCTTGCTGAAAGTAAAGAGGACTTGAAACACTTACTGATGAAGATCAAAGACTACAGTGTTCAGTGTGGATTACACCTCAGCATAAAGAAAAGGAAAATCCTCACAACTAGACCAATAAGCAACATCAGGGTAAACCAGAGTTTGAAGTTGTCAGGGATTTCATTTTACTCGGATCCACAATCAACACCCAGGGAAGCAACAGTCAGGAAATCAGATGTCGTATTGCACTGGGAAAATCTGCACAGAAGACCTCTTTAAAGTGTTGAGGAGCAAAGAGGTCACTTTGAAGATGTAGGAGTGTCTAACCCAAGCCATGGAACTTTCAATAGCCTCATATGCATGTGAAAGCTGGACAGTGACTAAGGAAGACACAAGAAGAGTTCATGCCTTTGAATTGTGGTATTGGTGAATAATACTGAAAATACCATGGACTGCCAGAAGAATGAACAGATCTGTCCTGGAATAAGTGCAGCCAGAATGCTCCTTGGAAACGAGAATGGCCAGACTTCATCTCACCTACTTTGGTCATATTTTCATAAGGAACCATTCCCTGGAGAAGGATATCATACTTGGTAAAGTAGAGGGTCAGCAAAGAATGGGAAGACCCTCAATGAGATGGATTGACACAGTGGCTGTGATGATGAGCAAGGATTGTGAGGATGGCGCCAGACCGGGCAGTGCTTCATTCTAAGTTGGAGCCAACTTGACAGCATGAAACATCAATACACATGGAACTTGCCAGATGGAATACATAGGAATGGAGAAGCTCAATATCATCGGTCAGAGCAAGGCCAGGGGCCAACTGTGCAATAGACCATCAATTGCTCATATGCAAGCTTAAGTTAAAGCTGAAGAAAATTAAAACAAGTCCACAAGAGCCAAAATGTGACCTGAAGTATATCCCACCTGAATTCAGAGACCATCTGAAAAATAGATCTGATACA
The DNA here is from genome assembly GCF_000298275.1 of Orycteropus afer afer. Classification (NCBI taxonomy): domain Eukaryota; kingdom Metazoa; phylum Chordata; class Mammalia; order Tubulidentata; family Orycteropodidae; genus Orycteropus; species Orycteropus afer. The sequence continues at coordinate 323,037 of NW_006922383.1, read as the reverse complement.
TTGAACACCAGTGACCGAAGACTAGAAGAGTTGTGGGATGACATCATGGAATTCATACAAGAAGACAGCAAAAGATCATTAAAAAGACAGGAAAGGAAGAAAAGACCAAAATGGATGTCAGAAGGGACTCTGGAACTTGCTCTTGAAAGGAGAGTAGCTAAAATGAATAGAAGAAATGATGAAACAAAAGAGCTGAACAGTTTTCAAAGGGCAGCTTGAGAAGACAAAGTAAAGTATTATAATGAAATCTGCAAAGACCTGGAGTTACAAAACCAAAAGGGAAGAACCAACTTAAGCCATTCCACCTGTGGTATCTTCTGTTAAAGCGGTGCTAGGTAACCAAAACAAACAGAGTGTGGAAATTATTGAATCATATCATTAATATCACACATAAGTTACATTTTGCTGAAGATAATTAAAAAACATTTGCAACAGTACATAGACAGGGAACTGCTGAAAATTCAAGCCAGATTCAGAAGATGGCCCGGATATGAGGTGTATCATTGCTGATGTCAGATGGATCTAGGCTGAAAGCAAAGAATACGGGAAAGATATTTACCTCTGTTTTATTGACCACGCAAGTACATCTGACTGTGTGGATCGTAACAAATTGTGAGGAATGGGAATTTCAGAACACTTAATTGTGCTCATGGGAACTCTGGTAGCATAGTGGCTACAGCACTTGACTGCTAACCAGAAGGCTGGCGGTTCAAATCCAC
>NW_006922383.1:315030-321408 GCF_000298275.1 Orycteropus afer afer | reverse complement strand
TATGTAATATAAATATAATATAAAAAATATATATATGTTTGGGGTGAGTCTAGCAGGGTAGAAGACTAGTTAGTTATGATATTTCTTTAGGCATCTAGAGACAAATAGGTTTTGCTTTCTTTTTCTCTGCCTACTTTTTTTTGAATCAGATGTTGAAGTGGTCAGGTGCTATGTCATCTGGGCCTTGCATACTTTAGAATTTTGATCCTGCAATAGGGGTTCACTCTGATTTAAAAGGGGGCATTGTCTACCTTGGTTCTATCTAGTGCCTATCTTAAGGATAAAAAGGGGACTAGGGGAAAGGATGAGTAAGTGTTGTAAAGGATATATGCTTTCATTCACCTATGGAGTTTAACCTGAGACATTTGTAATAACGGGCCAAATCCTGTCACTTCATTAGCATTTTAGGCTGTTCCTAAGAGAGACTGCCACTGCTAGAAAGCTACATTTTAGCATGCTTCTTAAAGATCATAGGTATGTAGTCAAAATTTATTTATTGACATACTGGTTTTTGATTACATGAAATAGGTAATTTGAAAAGCTCTTTGACTTTAATACTGCAGCTTGTGCTGTTTCACTGGGTTACGTTTCCACATGAAAGTTTAGCAGTGTTATAATTTAAAAAAATGAGGCAATTAAGTTGGTCATACATGCCCTATTAAATAATTACTAGACCTTAGCTAGACAGGTTAGGCTGTCTACGGCCAGGCCCCAATCTGCCACTCTCCTGAGTGCCCTTTGCTGTCCCAGCCACATGTGGAAGCTGTACGGATCCCTGAACATACCCTATTGTCTCCAGGCCTTTGTTGCCTCTAGCTGGAAGGGTTTCTCCTCATCTTTACCTTTTGGAATTCTGAACCTTTATTGATTTCAGAAGTCAGAGTTGTAACTTACGAAGACTAGATGTGATCTGCACACTGAATACTTTTAGATTTTGGTTTATCTTTTGAGGCTCTTGCTACAGTGTAATACATCTTCTTTCAGATAGTGAGCTCCACAAAAGCAGGGACTTATTTTACTTTTGTATCTCCCATAATATCTGACACAAAGCAGGCTCAGCAAAGAATCAAATAATGTAAGAATGATATTTTCTAGACATAGCCAAGTGGAAAGTTAGCCGTTTTTTCGTCTTTTCATTTTTTTTTTAAATACAGGTTGACTATGACTTAGACGTCATCAAATTTTTCTGAGATTTAAGAGCCCCGAGAGTTGCCCATCATCAAACTTTAGATGAGGTCGTCTGCCTCTCTGGGCCTGCTTTTCATCATCTGTGAGGGAGTTTTTTGGCTCTCAGCCAAATAAAATTTCAGCAGAAATAGAGACAAAATGGAATGGATTTAGAGAAAAATAAAAATAATGATAATAGAAGGAAGAGCTGAAGGAATTTGAAGTGTTTAGCCTGGTAGGGAAGACTCAGACTCATTAAATGCTCAACCAGCAGAGAACTTTAAAGAATATGTAAGGAATTTCTTTTATTAGATAGGCAGTTGGATGAGGTCACCTTTAGGGCTCCCAATGTTCTGCAAGGCTCTTTTCCCACTTGCAGTTCTGACTGATAAAAAAAGAAACTCTTACTTCATCTATTAGAGTCTTAACTGAAAATATGATATAACCCCACACATGAGTAATTTAAGGAGTCCTGGTGGCAAAGTGGTTAAGTCTTTGGCTGCTAAGTGAAAGATGAATGGCTTGAACCCACCAGTGGCTCTGTGGGAGAAAAAAAGATGTGGCAATCTGCTTTTGTAAAGATCATAGCTGAGGAGGCAGTGACAGAATGGCATCCTGCTTAACACACTCCGCCTGACCTCTCTACAACAGAGATCCAGGAAAACTTGGTGAAACAGATATAAATAATAGTCCTGGGATTCTGAGCATCTAATGAGAAGATAAAGAGTTATATTGAGTACAGATAGGAAAGGGGGAAAAAAAAGCTAGACTAGCCAAAGAGAAGCCATTGCAAAAGGAGGACGAGGGGAGCCTTCACAAAATCCACACAGGAGGATTTCAAGGTGAGCTAATGCTGTGTATGTGAGAGAACTGAGGATAGTACAGAGAAGTGGGTCAGACTTCCGATAGCTTAAGCCTCTATGGAGTGAAGGAAGGAGTAAGGAAAAAGGAAGATGTTCCCCTAATAAACCAAACCCCAAACCAGACCTGCTGCTGTCAGGTCTATTCCAACTCTTAGCAACCCTTTTTGGCATGAAGTGGAGCTGCTTCCTGGGGTTTGGGGGCTTGTGCATCTTTGTGGAAGAGGGCTGCTTCCTCTTTCTCCTGCAGGGAAGCTGGTGGTTTTCAGCCTCAGGGCTTTGATTGATGGCTGAATACCACCCACAGCAAAACACTCTAAACAGACAAACCCAGGGGCTGCAGCTATCCCTTCTCACACCTGTATCACTGGCTGATCTTTCTCACACTAGGACAGAACACATGGAACCTAAAGCCTTCTCTTTTGGAGATACCTTCTTGTGCCAGTCTCCTTTTACCTACATGGGTGTGCATTCTGGTGCATGAGCAAGTTCTCACACAACTGCTTCCTCAATTACCTTATCTTATTTTTTTCCTTTCCTTTTCCCCAATTTTTCTTCCTTTTTATCGATTCATTTCTCCTTCTTTCTCTTCTTCTTTCCTTTTTACCAATCTTTCATCTTGCCCATCTGCCCCTTTTCTTTCTTATTTTTTCCTTTTCCTCTATTTTCTATCTTTTCATCTTTACAGTCTCTTCTTCTCCTTGTTTTTTTTCTCTCTCTTTCCTGCCTCATCCAGTGGGAGGAAGACATTAACTCTCCACTAGTTAGCCATGTCTACTACCCTGACCACCTCACCCAACAGACGAGTAACACCAACAGCTCCTATACCACAGGATCAATGACAGATGGTGGACAACACCTGCTCATCTTAACTGCAGCACCTCCTCATGACAAACAGAGACCTGCAGTCATATTCCCACCAGTTATTCTACCAACCTGGAGAAAGCTGGGGAGTGGACCATTACAGCCAAGCTAACAACCAAAGAAGCTCACCTGTCCCACACTTCCAGATACATCACAACAAAGTAAAACATAAAACCAGGGTGAAACAAATCAGCACATAATCAACAAATGAAAACAGCTTCAAAGTGTCTTGGAGAAAAAGACAACTTCAACTCAAACAAAAAAGATAGGATAAACTAGTGGAAGCAAATGTCCAAGCTAAAGAATTATGAAATCTCCCCAAGGAAGAACAGGTGATAGAACTACCTGATAAGGAATTATAGAGAGATAGAGATAGATATATACCTATTTATCTATCTATAGATAGATATATCCTTCAAGGAAAACATAAACAGAAGCAAGGAAAAGACAGACAGTACCCTTGAAATCAGTAAAATCATACAAGAGAAAAATGACAAAGTAAATAGATACTTAGAAATCATACAAAAATGGCAATTAGAAATCCAGAAGATGAACACTACAATTATGGAGATAAATAACACATTGGAAGGACAAAAGAGTAGACTCAAACTGGCTGAAGAATGTATTTCCCTGCTACAAGACAAATCCTTTGATACCAGCTTGTATGAGGAAAAATTAGAACAAAGAATGAGGAGAAATGAAGAATACCTAAGAGTTATATAGTATGCTATGAATAGAAATAACATAAGCCTGATTGGAATACAAGAGTAGGCCAAAAAAGAAAAGAAAATTGTCAAAGATTTGCTAGCAGAAAACTTGCCCAATATAATGAATAACAAAAAGATATCCAGCCAAGCAGCTCAACAAACCCCAATAGAGGATAGACCCCAAGAGAAAGTCACCAAGACATATCATAATACAGGCTTTCTAAAACCAAAGCAGCACAGGGAAAACTAAATGTTACCTACAAAGAGCAACCAATACAACTAAGTTCTGATTTCTCAGCAGAAACTATGCAGGCAACAAGGCAATGGGATGACATATAGAAAACCTTGAAGGAAAAGCATTGCTAACTAAGAATTATGTATCCAGCCAAACTGCCCTTCAAATATGAGAGTGAAATTAAGACATTCCCAAGCAAAGACAAGGTAATTTGTAGAACCACACCAACCTTACATGAAATGCTAAAGGGAGTCTTTCCAACAGAAAACCAACATCAGAAGACAGAAAATTAAGATCAAGACACATGACATCACTACCTAGAAACCAGCCGAGAAAAAGAACTCTCGAAACTAAAATAATATTACAAAAAGGTAAATAAATAGAGGAGTCAATCTGTAAACAACACCAACAACAAAGCAGATAGAATAAATGGCAAAATTACAAAATTTCCAAATGTGGAGGAAGTCAGGATGATGTCTATATAGAATAGACTCTTCCAAACATAGGGAGATAAGAATTTACTACAGGATATCCACAAAAGAAAGAAAGAAAAAAGCCTTCTAATTAAAATAAGAAGAAAATCATGAGGACTATTTCTTTAAATTAACACAAAACCAACAACAATGAAGAAAAGGGAAAAAAGGCTCAATAACAAAATTAACTCATCACAGAAAATCATTTGGAACAAAGAAACCACCACCAACACATCAAAGAACACGAAAGAATGAGAGCAATAAATTCATATCTGTCATTAATTACACTGAATATGAATGGACTAAATGGACCATTCAAAAGAAAGAGAGTGGCAGATGGGATAAGAAAAGAAGACTCATCAATATGCTGCCTACAAGAGACTCACCTTAGACACAAAGATAAAAATAAATTAAAAATTAAGGGATGGAAAAACATATATCAATCTATTGGCAACCAAAAAAGAGTAAGAGTAGCAATATTAACTTCTGATAAAATAGGCTTTAAGGTGAAAACCAGCATAAGGGACAAAGAAGGGATTATGTGATGTTAAAAGTGTCAGTTGACCAAGAGGACATTACCATAATAAATATCTGTGCACCCAGTGAAAAAGCTCTAAAATACATAAATATTAACTGAATTGAAAAGAGAAATAGGCAGTTCTACTAGTTGTCATAGGAGATTTTAACACACCAATTTTGATGAAGACCAGAACAACTAGAAAAAAATTCAACAATGATACAGAATATCTCAACAAAACAGTAAACCAACTCAATCTCATAGACATGTACAGAACATTCCACCCAACAAAAACATAATACACATTCTTTTCCAGTGCACATGTATCATTCTCCAGAACACATGATATGTTAGGCCACAAAACAAGCTTCAATAAATTAAAAAAAAAAAAACAAAAAACTACAAAGCACCTTCTTAGATCACAGTGCTATAAAATTAGAAATCAGTAATAGGAAGACTAAGGAAAAAAATTAAGTACATGGAAACTGAATATGACAGTGCTCACCAACTACTGAGTAACAGAAGAAATAAAGTGTGAAATAAAAAAAAAAAAAATCCTAGAAACAAACCAGAATGAAAGCACAACATACCAAAACCTTTGGGACACAGTGAAAGCAGCACTCAGAGGTCAATTTATAGCAGTAAATGTACACATCGTGAAAGAAGAAAGAATTAAAATCAACCCCTTAACCCAACAACTCCAAAAATTAGGGGGAAAAAATAGAAACCTACAGTTTCTTGAAGAAAGGAAATAATAAACATTTGAACAGAAATAAATGAAGCAGAAAATAGACAATGAAAAAAAATCAAGACTAGAAGCTGGTTCTTTGAAAAGATTAACAAAATTTATAAACCACTGGCAAATTTAACAAAGGAACAGAAACAGAAGATGCAAATAGTATGAATAATAAATGAAATGGTTGTGTGATTTTAAACACACACAGAACCAAATGAAATAAAAAAGATAGTAAGAGAATATTACAAAGAACTGTACACCAACAAATTTAAAACCTGGAATAAATGGACAAATTTCTACAAACATACACCTACCCCTAAACTAGGAATGACTTAGGTAGACGGTTTGAACAGTCCCATGACAAAGGAAGAAACTAAGCAGATCATAAAAAAAACTTCCCACACAAAAGTCTCCTGGCCCAAACAGCATCACTGGAGAATTCTATCAAAGATTCAGAAAGAGCTGACACTTAGATGATTCAAACTATTCCAGAACATGGAAAATGATGGAATACTCCCAAATTCATTCTATGGAGCAAGCATAACCCTGATAACTAAAACAAAATAAAGACACCACAAAAAAAGGAAAACTACAGGCAAATATCCCTCATGAATATGGATGCAAAAATCTTGGGGAAAAAAAAAAACTTAGCCAACACTATCCAACACCATATTAAAAACAACAACAACAACAACAACAACCCACTACAGCCAAGTTTGGATTTCACCAGGTATGGAAGGATGGTTCAACATCAGAAAAACAATCAGTGTAATCTACCACATAAATAAAACAAAGGAAAAGAACCACATGATCATATCA
>NW_006922383.1:282604-299570 GCF_000298275.1 Orycteropus afer afer | reverse complement strand
TTTCAAGTGCTGAAGAGCAAAGATGTCTACTTGAAGACTAAGGTGCACCTAACCCAAGCCATGGTATTTTCAATCGCCTCGTATGTATGTGAGAGCTGGACGATGAGCAAGGAAGACCGAGGAAGAGTTGATGCTTTTGAGTTATGGTGTTGGTGAAGAATACTGAAAGTTTCGTGGACTGCTAAAAAACTAACAAATCTGTCCTGGAAGAAGTGCAGCCAGAATGCTCCTTGGAAGCAAGAATGGCCAGACTTTGTCTCACTTATTTGGTTATATTGTCAGAAGGGACCATTCTCTGGAGAAGGATATCATGCTTGGCAAAGTGGAGAGTCAACAAAGAAGGGGAAGGCCCTAAATGAGATGAATTGACACAGTGGCTGCAGTGATGGGCTCAGGTGTGGCAAGGGTTGTAAGGCTGGCACAGGACCAGGCAGTGTTTTGTTCTATTGTACATAGGGTCACTATGAGTCAGAGCTGACTCAGCGGCACCTAACAACAACAACAACAACAACAACAAAGATGTATCTGACATCAGCAATGATATCCTTTGTTCCATGTCCTCTTCTTAATACAGGCTTACATTTCTGGAAGTTCCCTCTCAATATACTGCTCCATCAGTTTTGGATGATCTTTAGCAAGATTTTACTTGCATGTGATATTAATGATAATTGTTCGATAATTTCCACATTCCATTGCATCACCTTTCTTTAGAATGGCACAGATATGGATCTCTTCCAGTCAGTTGGCCAAGTAGTCATCTTCCAAATTTCCTGGCATAGATGAGTAAGTGCCTTCACAGCTGCATCTGTTTGTTGAAACATCTCAATGGGTATTCCATCAATTCCTGGAGCCTTTTTTTTTTTTTTTGCCACTTCTTTCAGTGCAGCTTGGACTTCTTCCTTCGATACCATCGGTTCTTGATCATATGCTACCTCCTGAAATAATTTAATGTTGACCAATTCTTTTTGATATACTTACTGTGTGTATGCCTTTTATCTTCTTTTGATGCTTCCTGTGTCATTAAATATTTTGCCCATCGTAACCTTCAGTATTGCAACTGGAGGCTTAAATTTTTTCTTCAGTTCTTTCCACTTGAGAATTGCTGAGCATGTGTTCTTCCCTTTTGGTTTTCTAACTCCAGGCCTTTGCACATTTCATTATAATACTTTACTTTGTGTTCATGACCTGTCCTTTGAAATCTTATGCTCAACTCTTATTTCCACATTTCTTTCTTTTGCTTTAGCTACTGTCAATTCAAGAGCAAGTTTGAGATTCTCTTGTGACATCCATTTTGGTTTTTCTTTCTTTCCTGTCTTTGCAATGACCTTTTGCTATCTTCATGGATGATGTTCTTGATGTCATCCCACAACTCATCTGGTCTTCAGTCACTGGTGCTTCAAGTCTATTCTTCAGATGTTCTCTAAATTCAGGTGGGATATACTCAAGGTCATGTTTTGGCTCTTGTGGATTTCTTTTAATTTTCTTTAGCTTCAACTTGAACTTGTATATGAGCAATTGATGGTCTGTTCCATAGTCAGTACCTGGCCTCGTTTTGACTGTTGATACTGAGCTTCTCCAGCCTCTTTGCACAGATGTATTTGATTTTATTTCTGTGTTTTCCATCTGACGAGGTCCATGTATATAGTCACTATTTATGTTGTTTAAAAAAATGTATTTGCAATGAATAAACCATTGGTCTTGAAAATTCTGTCATGAGATCTCCAGTGTCATTTCTATCACTAAAGCCACATTTTCCAACTACCTGTGATTCTTTTTTCTTTCCAACTTTCACATTCCAATAACCAGCAATAATCAGTACATTTTGATTGCACGTTTGGTCAATTTCAAACTGTAGAAATCTTCAATTTCTTCATCTTTTGCTTTGGTAGTTGTTGTATAAATTTGAATAATTTTCATATTAACTGATCTTCCATGTAGGGCTATGGATATTCTCCTATCACTGACAGCATTGTACTTCAGGGTGGATCTTGAAATGTTCTTTGTGATGATGAATGTGATGCCATTCCTCTTCAATTTGTCAGTTCCTGCATGGTAGAACCCTATGGTTGTCTGATTCAAAATGGTCAAAACCAGTCCATTTCAGCTCACTAATGCCGAGGATATCAATCTTTATGCGTTCCATTTCATTTTGACAACTTCTGATTTTCTTAGATTCTTACTTCGTACATTCCACGTTCTGATAATTAATGAATGTTTGCAGCTCTTTCTTCCCATTAAGCTTTACTTCATCCATGTCATTGAGGTCAACTCTACTTTAGGAGGCAGCTCTTCCCCAAAAAACTCATGTTAGTGTCTAATTCATTTAAATACCTTTCTTCATTCCCTCCCCACACTAATTTGTTCATAATCTGAATTCCATTCTCCTTACTGCATTTGTTTTAACATTTGAAGCCCATAATAACATTTAGTTTTTCTCATTGTCACTTTAAAAATCAGGTCTTATTCATGCATGTCTTCTTAGGAATGGCTGATGGAATACCTTACTTGTACTAGGAAACTCAGGACTTCTGCACTAGAAATGTATTCAAGTTTCATTCTCTCACTCAGAGCAGTGAGAGATCAAAGAGGACTGAGTGTCTCCTTATTTGCTAGTTTCTGCCTCTCCTGACTGCTTTGAGTATGTAAATTTGGGGAAGTAAAGGGCTTCCTGTTAGAGGGTGTGTATTTTTCATTTTCAAATAATCTGTACTGACTTCTTAAGGATTCTATTTCAAGAACTTTAAAAAGTAGATGGGTATTTTACTTTTTATAGTTATACTACATTCTGTATTTCATTTGGGCTCACACATGGGAAAATAATGTTTTACTTTACAGCTTCCAGCTGAGCTATGGGTCTGGCTTATTGCAGGAGGAAGTCTTTCTTTAGAACTGAGTTCTGTGAGATCCACTTAATGTGTGAAAACAGAGAAGGTAAATAAGACAGTCAAGGCCCAGATTAACCAAAAAAACCAGACCCACTACTATCGGATTCTACTCAGTGACCCCTCCTTGGGTTTCTGAGGCAGTATCACTATGGAAGTAGATTGCCCAACCTTCCTTCTGAGGAGTGGCTGGTGGGTTTGAACTGCCAGCCTTCTGGTTAGCAGTCAAATGCCTTAGGTACTATGCCACCAGAGCTCCTAAGCTGCGGGTAGAAAAATACAAACTTCTCACTGAATTCACCCATTTTTGGTGATTGAAAATAGAAACTTGTCTCCCAGTGAGTTTGTTCCCTGAGCAGGGAGCTCTGGTGTCAAGTATTGGCTTTACTAGAGCCGGACTCAGCAATGTATCCTGAAGGAGTAAGCTTAGATAACTTTGGTTTAAATATGCCTTCAAATTCACCACATCCCTACCACCATTATTTAATTGCACATATGGTCATAGGAGTATTCCTAAGGCTTTTTTGATCATGTAATTCTCTAGTCTTGAATTTTCAGTAGCCACTGAATCAGGTCTATTCAAATTCCAAAATTTGCCCCAGACCTTTATTTCCAACCTCATTTCCTATGACTTCCTTCCAGCTGCAACCAAGCTGGTCGCCTTGACTTTACCCTAGAATGTGGATGAGGGAGAGAAGTTTATTGAGTGTTTTCTACTTTGGAATTCCACCTTGTGTCCCAGATGGGAGTCTTACAGATCTTCTCTACCCACCTTTGTTGGGAGTCTGGGATGTTTCTTTGAAAAACCAAACCAAACCCACTGCCATCGAATCAGTTCTGCCTCATAGCAACCCTACAGGACAGAGTAGAACTCCCCCATAGAGTTTCCAAGGCTGTAAATCTTTATGGAAGCAGACTGCCTCAAGTTCCTATCATGGAGTGACTGGTGGGTTCAAACCACCAACCTTTTGATTAGCACCCAAATGCTTTATCCACTGCACCACCAGAGTTCCTTTGCTTCTTTGAGAGGGGGAGCATATTTGCAACTTTGGAATTGAAAGAAGGGTACAGTTTCCTGGAAAATTCTTTCTGGTCTTCTTAGGCCACTCTATCTGGTGCTGACTGGACTGACCTTCCTCCATAATCCTGGCATTCAAGTGTGCTGGTCTCCTGGCAGTTAGGGTTGGGATGGTCACTTCATCTTTCACCTTGTGTTTCAGGGCCCTGTTTGATTATGACCGGACTCGGGACAGCTGCCTGCCAAGCCAGGGTCTCAGCTTCTCTTATGGTGACATTCTACATGTCATTAATGCCTCTGATGATGAGTGGTGGCAGGCAAGACTGGTGACCCCACATGGAGAAAGTGAGCAAATTGGTGTGATTCCCAGTAAGAAGAGGTGAGTCGTCATGATCACAAGAGAAGCCTTTCTTTCCCACTTCCTGATATTTTACTTTTTTTTTTTCATATCATGTTATAAGTTCCTTGAGAGCAGGGTATGTGTCTTTCTCCTTTTGGTAGAGTTCGTGTTCATGACATAGTTTTGACTAAGTGGATCAAAAAGTGCTGCTGTGCCTGCCTTAGCCCACTGCTAAGACCAGTAACAGGACTTCTTTCTGACTCCAAAACAGGGTGGAAAAGAAAGAAAGAGCTCGATTGAAAACAGTGAAATTCCATGCCAGGACGGGGATGATTGAGTCTAATAGGGTAAGTGGGGATACCCAAGGAAGTCAGTCAATATATGAAGAGGAATGAAAAGAAGCTTGCAGTTCTGGATGATGTATAGGAGAACTGGAGAGCACAAAAGAATATCTCCTTTTCAAGGGGCTGACTCTGACCTATCAAAATACTGACTGCTCTTCAGAAAGCAGAGATGGAGCACTTTAAAGTCCATGGCTAGTCTATATTCCTTCCCTCTGGGTATCTGGCTTTTGAAGATGTATTCAAGTTGAACTGTCTGGAAGGCTGACTGGCTGGGGTTAAATTAAACTACTTGTGAGTGTTTGGCTGCAGACACCTGTTGGAGCTGTGGGGATCTTGACTATAACCTGGCTTCATTATCTAGCCAGGAAGGCCAGCCCCAGAGCTCCAACCTCCTTTCAGACCAAGTGAGGCATGTGGTATCTCTCCATTCACTCCTTTTCTTCTATAAGCTTCACAGGCGAAAGAACTTCTGGAGCACTAGAGGGAAGAAAGACATGGAGTAGATGACTCTGTATGTCAGTGGCACCTTAGGGCATGTGTCCAGGAGGCTACAGTGACTTTTGGTCTTTAGGAAGTACCAGTGAGTGTTGTGAGTCTGAATTAGGTAGAAACCTCTTACATCCCTACAAACATTTTTCTGTAAACATAATTTTCCTCTTACATCAACATTCATTTAATCTCATAGACTCCATTTGTGAAAGATGGTCTTTTATTTAGCTCATCATTGTCTTCATTTCAGTTTTTCTTGCATGCTTTAAAATCCATTGTTCTGTTTTTTTTTTCCTTCTGTCCTTCCCCTCCATCTTCATGTTCTTTCACAGTCGATCAAAACGAAACGTAAAAAGAGTTTCCGCCTCTCTCGAAAGTTTCCATTTTACAAGAGCAAAGAAAACATGGCCCAGGAGAGCAGCATACAGGAACGTAAGTAGCAACAGAGTACAGAGATCAGACCATCCACCACCCTGTCCTCTTTTCCTCATTTGCACCTTCCCTTATGAGAAAACTGGGAAAGTGTGTGTGTGTGTGTGTGTGTGTGTCAATGTGTACATGCATGTGCGTGTGTATCTGTTTATTTGCATAGAATCAGGGTAGAAATTGGTTTGCCCAGAGAGATGTTAAGTCTCATTTGTCCAGCCTCTCACTCACAACGAATATTGGAGGCTCTGAGGTAGAACTTTTTCAAGGGGCAGCCTACCAAGAAATCCTTGGAACTGGTGTTAGAAGTGCCAGACTGAGTTCTACTGTTGTGGTGATGAACAGTTTTCAGATCCGTAGGTTTAGAAAAATGGTTTAGAAAGAGAATGAGATCTAAGGACTCAGTGTTGCTCTCCTGGCTTCTTCCTCTTATATTTTCTTTCCCTTGATTTTACTCATTTATGTCAAAAAAAGAGCCTTTTCTTCCCTAGACACGTAAAGGTGGGGGTACTTCTTGAATTAATTGCATGTGCAGGAAGACATATGATAGCCACAACTGTTAACAGACTTTACTATCACCCTAGAATGATTACAAAGCCATTTTTCAAAATAAAATCCTTCCTGCTTAAATTATTTGACATGGACAGGGTGTTCCTCAAGTATCCAAATAAAAATTTATTGAGAAACACAAAGCTGGTTTGGTAGAAAAGGGCATAAAGTTGAGTTAAATTAATATTAAGAACCAATTTAATGCTGATAAATCTTATACTCTACCATATGCCTCAGAAATTAACTACTCTGGCCCTAACTTTAAACATTAGGTTGGGCATATGAAATATTTTCTCATGTTTCATCGTGAATTGTAAACATCCCTCATTTACCAGTGACTCTTCCATCTTATGTGGAGGATTCTTGGGGTCCTGGGCTGTTAGGACTGTTAGGAGACTGATGAATTCTGATAGGAGGTGTACTTTCTGTAGGCCAGTTTAGTGCATAGTCATGGTATATGTAGGCTGTTGCTGTTTAGTATAGTACTTGGAAGATACAAGGTTGTCCTCATCCAGATGGAGGTTATGACTCTTAAATCCTGGGTAGCTCAGTAAGGAGTAACAGATGAAGTTAGTTCTGATCACGAGTAATAGGAGACAGTCTGAGACAAAGTCCTGGGGTAATACCATTACAGTTTACCAGATGAGTTCAAAACACTCCATGCAGCCCAAACTGGTGAGGTATTTGCTATTCAGTGGCCCAGCTGGGGTGTAGGGAGGGTGCCTGCTGGATGAGAGAGTTTTAACTGCTTAGTGCTTGTTCTCCAGAAGCTGAACTCATCTCTTGAGGGCTACTTTGAAGGTCACGCCCCAGATTTCATGGAAGCTTTCCTTAAGGGACAGATTGAATCAGTATTGGGCGAGAGCTCCTTAGGATGGTGATAATTGTCTGCCTATCTGTCACACATAGATAATTTGCTTTTTCATGAACCCACAAGGGGAAATGCTGCTTTGTGGGGCAAAGGAGATACCTGGGTTCTACAACTCCAAATTTAGTCAAAACAGGTGCTCTAAACCTTGGAATGTCACTGCATGGTCCAGGAGGCCTAAAGGCTATAGATCACCTCAGAAAGGTAATTCATTCCAAGGTCCTCTGGCAACAGATTGGGCAGCATGAAGTCTAGATATCTTGCCTCACTCGGGATGTTGTTTCTGTAGCAAAGTTCTTAACCTCACTGTAGTTTTAGGTCTTCATAGTATTTCATACTTCTGTCACTAATGCTCACCTGGCTCTGTATTCTTCCTTCCCCTTGTCTTTTTTCTCTATTTCCTCTTTTCTCCCCAATTCTTTCTCTCCCTCCCTCCCTCCCTTCTTCCCTCCCTCCCTGTCTTTGCTCTTTGTGAAATCAGGACTTCCCTGGGTTAAGTGACGATTATTATGGAGCAAAGAATCTGAGTAAGTCAAAGTTACACACCATTAACTGTATTTCTGGCATGAATGGAAATACTGGGGGTGGGAGCACAGGGGCTATGGGTGAGGGTGAAGGGTGAGGGGAGGGTAGTGTTTGTGAAAACTCTTATACCACAGCAGAAGGAAGTGTATATGGGTCTGAGTGTCACACTTTTGCTCTAGATTCCTGACACCCTAATAAATACCTATCATTTATGTCTGTGTTTTCTTTTTGTACCTTCAAGTGGTAAGGAGATATCTTGGTGTCCTACCTTAGAAGTGAGGTGGGCAAGAAAGGCTACTCCAAGGGTAAATCAGTCAATCTCTAGACTGTTGTTAAGGTGAGGAGTGCCAGCTGGTTGGGATTCTTCTTCCAGTGACATAGCACTTAATGACTGGGTTTAGAAATTGTAGCTGCTACTGTCTCTCTAGCTGGGGACAACCTGCATCTGGGATGGCCCAGCAGATCCAGGGGCCTGAGCAAAGAGTTATGATCCAGCTTTCCACATAGCATCTGTAAAGAGCTGAACTGATGATAGTAGCCTCAGCAAAATGTATGGACTGTATTTCTCTAGTGACTTATCTCAGACAAAGTCTGACTGACCTCTGGATTCTGGAAAATAATGCTAGAGTAGAAAATGAAAGGACCTAGATGATGTGGCCTTAGTGTCCTTGCTGTGTGTAGAGATGCACCTATGGGCAGCCATGTTGGGTGGGTTTTTTCAACATATACTCTCCTTCAATAAATAACAAAGGGGTGAAGGTAAAGAAGTATCCTCGGGGCATCACCCTTGAGATTGTTCAGGATTTAGGCATATGTGGCAATTCAACCAGCCCTCCCTGGGGAACCACAGCATATCACGGTCTAGGACAGTATTGTCTTGGCTGAAACTAGCAGTGTCTCTATCCATAATGCATGTGTCCATGTCTCATTTTCATAAATCTGTCATCTTGTGAAGAGAGGTCTTTGTTTGTGCCAAACTGTGCCTTGTGTCTCCTGTGAGTGCCAGCTCCTCTGCTTGAACTTTCTCCACCTACACTCAGATACGGGCAAATCCCAATGGTCTAAAATAGGAGGGCTATTGTGTCTTCCAAGTGTTCTTGTTTGTTTGTTTGTTGTCTCTGTCTCTGTCTTTTGGTAGATGGAGGAGTATCCCCTCACCTCAAATCCCCGCCACCTGAAGCCAAGCCTGCCTTCTTGGTAGTGGCAGCAAGAGGGATGTTGGCTCTCACCAAAGGGCCAAAGCATTGTTCCTTGGTGGCTGCTCAGTTCACCCACTGAAGACTCAGTTCTGAAGCTTCACAAATTCTGTATTTCAGGGGCTGTGTCTGGGTAGGAAATTCGAGGGTAGCCTGGTCTCTGGACTTCTTTATGCTACTGTTAGTATCTTTTCTTTCCTATTGTTAACTTGGGAGATGAGTTTTGAGATAGGATTTGGAAATCATTCAGGTCAGTTATTTTGATTCAGATTAAGAGGGCATTGCTAAAGAAAATGAAGCTTGTAATATATAGGGAGGGACTTGGCAGACTGAGAGGTTTTTGGGGACAAGTATGAGGTGCTAAAGGCTCAGGATTAGAGCTGCACCTCCATGTTGGTAGCCTAGATGTGGCACACATCCTGTTGCCTGATTTGTTTGGCAGTTTATAATTTTTCTCCTGGAGCATTTGAGTATTGTGCTGTATGTGACCTCTCAGTGGTGTGTTCTGAATCGGAGTCTCTTTCTTGTTGGCTTGCAGAGGGAGTGACATCCAACACCAGTGACAGCGAAAGCAGTTCCAGTAAGTGTTTGTCATTCTCCCCCATGTTGTATAGCTCCACTGTTTGTTCCACCCATTCTCATTTCAGCATTGCATAGCTGCCATTTCTTTTCAGAGGCTAGTGCTTCTTTTAGCCATGTACACTTTGAGATCCTAGAAATGCTGTGGCCAGTTCATTCTCCTGATGGGATAAAGTTTGCTTTGTGGATTAAAGGAGAGTATAAGACTGCTAGTTCTGGCCAGGACCTGACTTAATAGCATATTTGGGGCCCTGGAAAGGTTGAGCTGCCGATGAGTACATTACTGCCATGGGCACTGTCGAGCATAGATGCAGCTAGTTTTATAGATTTGTTCAGAAACCAAAAGAAAATTGGCTTTTGTTAGATATTATCCTGAATCTGCCTTTCCAGGACACTGGAAACTAGATTAAGGCTTGGAGTCCCTGGGTGGCATCAGGTTAAGCAATTGACTGCTAGCCAAAAGGTTGGCTATTCATACCCACCCAGAGGCACCTTGGAAGACAGGCCTGGCAATTTGCTTCTGAAAGGTCACAGCCTTGAAAACTCTATGGAGCAGTTCTACTCTGCACATATGGGGTTACCATGAGTTGGAATCAACTTAATGGCAACTAACAGCATCCTTGTCTTTTGGCTGGGTTAAAAGATCAGAGAATTGTCAAGTTTTCCTTTGGAGATCCCAAGACAAGGGAAAAATTCAGATCTCATGAACTCTGGGAGCAGTAGCGTCTCAGTAGTCATGATGGCTAAAAGTCAGTTTAAAATCTGCCCAGGAGCAAAGCTCAGAAGCAGCCTATTAGGAAGCATCCTGTGGCTTGACACAGACATCACTGCCATTCCCAATACCACTGCCAAGCACTTGGAGACCTCCAGGCATCCAGCATCAGGTAGATTGGCCACTGTTTTAGCAAAAACTCATTATTGCTAGGCTATATGGAGCTCTACCAAGAGGAGAGAGCAGAGCTCAGCCTTGCTCTCAAAGGGCACTGAGGACCTTAGTCCACCCATGTGCCATTTTCTGGATCTTCCTTAGGTATAGGTAGACCCTTAAAAGGGTAGAGTTAGGGTGCAGCTTTGGAGATCTGCATGAGTGCCCTGACTTTCCTACTTGGAGATGGAGGGGATCAGTGTAGTGTATATTGACCAGCTGAAATTTCCCTTTGATTCTTACCAGAGGAAGAGGGCAACTGAACACAGTTAACTGTTACCTGTATGAACTGTTTGTAATCCCACACTAGCTTTTGAAACCTGTTAATTATTGGTCTTTGTCCATTTACCTTGCTTTGAGTTAGATAAAGAATTCACCCAAGGGTAAAGAAAATTTTATCTTTATACTCTCAAAGAACTTACTATTTGCTTAGTGAAGCACTATACAATAAAAAAAGAATGATAGATAATATATCTGCATGGCAAGTTGAATGATGTAAACACAAGAGCAATAAAAGTTCATAATAGGTAGAGAAGTCCTCTCAAAGCATTAAAATGAAGTCTATTCTTCCATGATAAATAAGATAGATATTAGTGTAAAGAATAATGAGTAGGGGCAATAGGAGCATACTTGACAAAGGTGTTTAAGCATTGGTATACAGGAGAATTTGACATAAGGAAGATTCACTTTAGTCAGTAATTAGAGATTATAATAAAGAAACTAGGGCTAGGTTATGAAACATTTAGCAAATTTTAGCTCAGATTGAAAATAAGCAGGAATCACAGGATGGGATGGGGTGTCTAATAATAACAATATTTTATGGATGTTTTCCTTCCACTGAAATGCAGAGTAGAAAGAATGGACAGTATATTATTACAGTATACCACACTAGAACATATACACTACTATGAACTGAAGAATTACATATGAAGAAGAATCAGTATGACTACACATTAATTTCAAAAATAAATCTGTTATAAATAGTTATCATTATGGTATATCTTTGAAATTTGTGCAAAATATTTTATATAATTGGCAAAGGTGATCTGATTTATCATGCTTCTAACAACTATTAAAAATAAGCTATTTTTATTAATGAATTTTACCATTTTCAAAGTATATAATAAAATAACAAAAAAGAACTGTTCCTAGGAGATTAGGGAGTTTTTTGGTGGAGGCTTTATGGTTCCTGGGTCATTTCCCTTTGCTCAGATATATTTTTCTGAAGAGAAAACTACTAGCACCTGCTCCAGAGGCAGTGCTTTCTCACTAAATGGAAAGCAGGAAGGACCATGGGATAGTTGTCAGTAGCCCTTGATCAGGCTGTTTTCTGGCAGAGGTGTGGGGTGAATGTTGTAGGGGCACAGAGTCAGATCATAAAGTATTAACATGTCTCCCTTTTTTGTTGCAGAAGGACAAGAAGATGCTATTTTGTCATATGAGCCAGTGACACGGCAAGAAAGTAAGCCCCCTTCTGAGAGTCTTGCTTTTGTGCTAGTCTCCTAGTCATAAGGCTCAATACAGTAGTTGGCTGTGGCAGCAGGGTGAAGACCCTGGAAGAGTAGGAAGGCATGACTCGCTGTACTCCTATTCCCTGGGTGCCTTCTACTTTGTCCCTAGTATTTTAGGGAAGTCCCTGCATTGTGCACTTCTCATTATACTTTTGCTTACTCCAGGGATACCTTCCAAAGGATAGATTTACTAGTAAGACAAAGGTCTAGTTCAGTGTGTATAGCTGCTGCTAAAAGAGAGGTCCTGGTTGTACCCTTCAGTGGCTGTTCTTTTTCAGCTCAGTTGCTACTTTCTACCCAGAGATTTACCCTTGTGTGTTGGATAGTGTCTTAGTTTCCTAGTGCTACCATGACAAAAATACCACAAATGGATGGCTTTAGAGAACAGAAATTTATTATTTTGAGGTTTTGGAGGCTAGAAGTCCAATTCAGGGCATTGGCCCTAGGAGACATTCCTTTCTTGTCAGTAGCCCTAGACATTCCTTGACATTCCTTGGCTTGTAGTGGCCCCTCACCTGATCTCTTTCCCCTCTGTCTGTGTCTTTATGTCTTATTCCACACTCAAAAGTGATTAGGTTTAGAATCCACCCTACTCTGTTATGCCCTCCGTCACGGACTGAATTGTGTCCCCGTTAAAATAGGTGTCCACTTGGTTGGGCCATGATTCTCAATGGTTTGGCAGTTATGTAACAATGTAACTATCCCCTATGATGTGATCTGATGTGATCAGCAAATCAGTTGTAAGGGGAGTAGGGTAGGATACAACATCCTTACTCAGGTCATAGCCATGATCCATTCATTGTAAGGGGAGTTTCCCAGGGGTGTGGCCTGCATCACTTTCTTTTTGTTTTAAAATTTTATAGTGCTTTGGGTGCAAATTTACAGAGCAAATTTGTTTTACATTCAACAGTTCATGTACATTTGATTTCATGCCCCGATTACCATCCCCAACCATAACAAAACTCTCCTCGCCTCCTGTCCCTGTGCCTACCCCCTCCCTGTGCCCTTCTTAACTGCATTACCTTTTACCTTACAAGAGATAAAAGGAGAGAAAAGCAAGGAGAGTGAGAAGGACTTCAGTACCACCAAGAAAGAAGAGCTTGGAGCAGAGCTTGTCCTTTGGGCCCATGGTCCCTGTGCTGTGAACCTCCTAGACCCAGGAGAAGATTGATACCAAGACACATGGAAATGCCCTAGGAATACTAGGCCTACAGATGTTGAAAGGAGATAAAAAGCTTCCCCTAGAGCCAACAGAGTGAGATAGCCTTCCCATATAGCTAGTGCCCTGAATTCTGACTTCTAGCCTCCTAAACTGTGAGAGAATAAAATTATGTTTGTTAAAGCCATCCACTCATGGTATTTCTGTTATAGCAGTACTGTTGTTGTTGTTGTTGTTCTGTGCCATTGAGTCGGCGCCAACTCATAGCGACCCCTCCTTGGGTTTCCGAGGCAGTATCTAGATAACTAAAAACACCCTCATTAACAAACAAACACAAACCTCTGTTTCCAAACAGGCTTACATTCACAGGTACAGGAGTTAGGACTTCAGCATATCCTTTTGGGTGACAGAATTCAGTCCATAAGACTGGGATATAAAAAACCGAACCCATTCCCACTGAGTCAATTCTGACTCATAGTGACCCTATAGATATTCCTAGTTTCAGACTTGGCTTAGATTTGATTATTCTCAAAATAAAGGCTCTTTAAGACATTTGCAAATCTTAAATTCTACTTAAAATTCATAGAATGACTGTGGACGCTCACCCCATCTGAGTTGTACCCCCAGGGCCTGCGTGTTTTAGGCAAACTCTGAAAACAGGCTGGCTGATGGGGAGTCTCTGTTCATTATTTCACTGTTCTTCCTCTCCAGTTCACTATGCAAGGCCTGTGATCATCCTGGGCCCAATGAAGGACCGAGTCAATGATGACCTGATCTCTGAATTCCCACATAAATTTGGATCCTGTGTGCCACGTAAGAGCTCAGGAAGGCTTTGGGAGTGAGGCATTGATGCCTTAGGAAATCATTGCCTTGATGTTTTATGGAAAAGGTCTGGGATCAGATAGGACTATCTGGGAACAGCAGTACGTGTAATGTCATAGAAGAGGTTAGGTAATAATAGATTCCCAAAAAGCTGGAGTGGTTGGGAGGACTAACATCAGGCTTGGTTGCTTGCTCACTTGGAGAGAAGTTTGAGTGGTGATAGTTGTATAGGATTGGAAAAAATGTGAAGCCTCAGCCAAAGTAATGTTGATGTCATTGGATCAATAGTTTGTTGTTGTTGTGTGCCGTCGAGTCAGACCTGACTCATAGAGACCCCTCCTTGGGTTTCTGAGGCAGTATCACTATGGAAGTAGATTGCCCAACCTTCCTTCCGAGGAGTGGCTGGTGGGTTTGAACCGCCAGCCTTCTGGTTAGCAGTCAGCTTTGGCATCTTTTGCTAGGCTTTGACTAAGAAAACCTCACATTCCTGGTCTAGTTTAAGCTAAAGCAAAGATCTCTCTTATGTATGGGACTTGGAGGTTGTAAAATAAGTAGGCAAGACAAATTTCTTCCCAACTGCTTTTTTTCCTCCATTCTTCTGAAAAAAATTAGAGTGGCTGTGTGACCCAGGTGAGAGAGGAACAAATCAGGTCTTTGGCTTGAGGCAGATCATTGTCCTTGAGCTATACAACATTTCCTTTTTTCCTTCAGATACTACCCGACCTCGGCGTGATAATGAAGTAGATGGACAAGACTATCACTTTGTGGTATCCCGAGAACAAATGGAGAAGGATATTCAGGACAACAAGTTCATTGAGGCAGGCCAATTCAATGATAATCTTTACGGGACCAGCATTCAGTCAGTCCGGGCAGTTGCAGAGAGAGTAAGTAGAGAGGAGTTTCCTGGGTTAAATAAACCTCAAAGGGAAGTTAGAAATGTTTGTAAAATATGAGGCCTGAGTACCTCAGAGGTAGGATCTTCCAGGCCATGAGGTGGTCCTGGGTTTCCCTCTGGTGGATAATTGGAATGCCACTGGATATTTGCTTCATGTTAGATGGACAGGGATTGGGTGGAGTTGATTCAGTCTCTGCTTTTTCAGGGCAAACACTGCATCTTAGACGTTTCTGGAAATGCTATCAAGAGGCTGCAGCAGGCACAGCTTTACCCTATTGCCATTTTCATCAAGCCCAAGTCCATTGAAGCACTTATGTAAGTGTTTGCTGAGACTTAGAAACTCCTAGCTAGGATGGGGACCAGAAAAGAAATGGAGAATAAAGTGACTTATGGGCAAGGGTGGGACTCAGTGAAAGCTCTGAGGAATGTCTGCAACCCAGCTATGATCACTGGGTACTCCTTCTGTTTTGATTGCCTATGTATCTATTCCTAGTTGGGCTTCTGGACCAGGAAGTCTTGAAGAAGGAGTTGAGCCATGAGCCACTGCTGCTCTGAGAGGACAACTAAGCAGATTTTTAAGAGCCTTGAACAATCTTTTATGTTAATCAAAACAAAGAACCTAGTTTGGTACAACTTTTCTTCTGTATCTTTTTTTGGCAGGGAAATGAACCGACGACAGACGTATGAACAAGCAAATAAGATCTATGACAAAGCCATGAAACTGGAGCAGGAGTTTGGAGAATACTTTACAGGTGAGAATCCCTGCTGCCCACCCTGGGGTAACATGGCAACAGCCAGACATCTATTTCTATAAGTGTCTCAAAGAGGCTTAGGCACAGTGCCTAATGGATGCTTTTGAATGCAAACTTTTCCAAATGACTCAAATTCTCTCCATTTAACTATAGCACTTCAGCCAGTTTATAGTATAAACTACCATCAACAAATGCTGTCTTGTATTGTTAGTTTGTTTATATTGTCTTGTCCCTACTAGATGGTAGACTCCTTACATTATTTTGTTTCCCTCCCTCCTAGTCTCCTCCACCCCTCAATACATTTCCCTTGCATGTTTTAGGTGCTGAATAAATGTTTGTTGGTGATGATGATTCCTTGGTGTGGTGTTGAGGTTGTCTGTCAGCATGTATGTGTGCATGTGTATGTGGTTATATTGTCACTGAGTTTAGAATTTCACTTCCTAAAAGCTTGGGAAGGCTACTATGTAATATGTTCCTTACCTTTTAATGTACAGTAACATACATGTGCGGGTTGGTACTGAGTACATTCTAACTGGTGGTGCTGCTAGGTTAACTGGGGAAAGAATTCATAAATGTACTTTGGGTCTTTGGAGCATCTGTGTCCTTGTTTCCTGGGCTGACGGCTAATGTAGAGCATTTGTGAGGGACTCAGAAAGGACTGTGTCTTACCAGAAATTGTTTTTCAGCTCTTTCTCTGGATAACTGGGATTTTCCAAATCTTTTAGCGAGGCTGCTTTAGAATTACAAGCTGCTAGCCATATGGTTGCTAAGAGCAACATGAGCGGCAAGGTCAGGCATATAATGGGTGCTCAGTAAACTTTTTTGTTTTTTAATAAGCACTGTTTTCTATTCATTGCTTGTTAGTCTCACTGTTTCTAAACAATTGATTTCAAGCCCTAGGCTTAGAGCTCTTAGCCAGTTTTCCTTACTGCTCTAAACAGACAGCTAGCTAATCAAACCAAACTAAACTTCTGTGAGTATATTCTTCATGCCTGTGGGTTGGGAAAGGCCTGTGAGTTGGGAAAGGCAGAATTGCCGGGTTTTGGGAGGTTGCTGTGGGCCACAGTAATAATTCTGTTTTCCTCTTCACTTTAGCCATTGTACAGGGTGACTCACTGGAAGAGATTTATAACAAAATCAAACAAATCATTGAGGACCAGTCTGGGCACTACATTTGGGTCCCATCCCCTGAAAAACTCTGAAGAATCCCCTCCAACCATTCTCTTGTGAACAGAAGAAATCAAGTCCCTCTTCCCTCCTCCCTCTTCATTCCTGTCCCCACGGGGAGAACAAATGACTACTGTTCTTGTCCCCTTTTTTAGATATGTCAAAAAAATTGAGTTTTCTAGTCCTGTTCTTTTTTCTTCTTTTTTTTTTTAAATTTTTGTTTTGTTTAAGTTTATTTTTTGGGGGATGATACCATCTCACTCATCATGTGACTGTGCCCATTCCTGCATGGACCTTTCCCAAGTGCTAGCACAGGTGCAGATCCATCAGAATCATTGTTTTCTTAAAAATCAAGCAGAAGCAAAGAGAAGAGAGGAGGACTGATGGAAAGACAGACTCTGGACAGCTACACGGATTGTGAAATGAGCTATATGCACAACATGATGAGATGCTCCTGGGGCATTTCTATATATCTGTATTGCTGTCTTGCACCTCTGAACAGTGCAACATAATGGCAAC
>NW_006922383.1:273231-282389 GCF_000298275.1 Orycteropus afer afer | reverse complement strand
TAGAAAATTTATGGAGACTTCATCAGTGGTACTCTGTTATTAGAGAAATGTTTTAATTTTCATATTCCAATCAGATGGCATCTTATAATCCACCTGGTTGGGAAGGAATTGAAAATGGTAGTAAGTGCTATACTGAGGGCACATGCATTTGGTCATTCTCTTGAGAGCTAAGATTTTCTCAAGGAGGGGGTCAGTTTGAGGCCTGAGAAAAAGGGCTTTTGCCTGGGAGCAAGAGGGCTGGAGACTTGACCCTGAAGCAGCTGCTGCCCTTGAGGTGCAGTCAGTCCTGTGTGTGGAAAGGGAGAGAATGGCTAATGATGCTCCATATTGAATTGCATATTGTTTTATGCCACCTGATGTGTCTGCATGAGGGGTTTCCCTTTTGTTCATTTTTAAGCTGCTGTTAAACCAAAACCATGTTGTGCTACTGTGTCAGCCTTTTCATTATTCCAAATTTTACTTTTACTATTTAAGTGAATGCATATAATTCAATTTGACAGTGTTCTAAAGGCTTATGATGTTCCAAAGGAGCCAGCCCTTGTGATATAGTAGGTGACCCTGGCTTGGCCTTCTACTCAGCAGAAGGGAAAGTGTAGGCTGGTAAGAAGTGAGAAGAGGAGCATTTCAATGCTGTCCATTTACTTACCTGCCAGGGATATGCAGGCCTCAGCTGAGGCGCCTTCTTGGGACCCACTTCATTTGGGCCACTGACAGGGAGAGGGAGTCATTTTCCTTCCAGTTCTGTGCTGAGATGAAAGAACAGAACTAGGCTTGGCCAGCCACACAATTAGTAGTTTGATTTGGGCCTTTTATTGCAGCTGCTTCATATGCCCCCTCACCAACATCTGGTAGCTTACTGTTTCTTCAAAAAACAAAGTAGAATTAAATGCTGTAAATTTGAGCTGTAGAGCTAAGATTCACTTACTGGTGAGATGTGAAACCTTGTTGCTTTTTCCTGGAGTCTGATGGCAGCGATTGTGGTCAGGGAGTTTTTCTTTGACCGCAGCAGGTGTGGTTCAGGCCCTATCCCACCCCACTATGCTCCTTTGAAGCCAATGTGCCTCCCTCCCCTTCATGCTGGAGGGATGACACAGGGGAGAAGAAAGTAGAAACGCTTGGCCCTAGGGTTGAGTCAGTTGTTTCCTAGCCCATTGTGTTATGATCAATGCAAACAACTCAATGTGGAAGATGCTTAAGCACTACCAGCCAAATTTGGGAAATATGTTAACAGTTATCCTGCCAGCATATTGAGGCTAACTCTAACATGTGGGGCCCAGAAGAGGGTAGAGAAAGGGCAGCAGCTTTACCTCGGCAGTACACTGGGTTGAAGACAAAGAAGTATAAAGTGATGGCTGATGATGACTCTGGTGAGGAGGGGGTGAGCAAGCAGTGTTGATTTCGATGATGTTAACTGAGTGATATATTCTGAATGATGCTCAACCCTCTCCCCCTCCCAGGGAAGAAAAGCAAAGATTAAAAGTAAGCATGACACTAGTTGGTTTACCAGTGTTCCTTCTAAGGAGACATATATTTTTTAATAAACGATAGTTACAATGAACTGTGGCTCAGAGACCTTCTTGAAGTAGTTGAGAAGGGAGGGTGGGTGAACAGCAATGGGATGAAAAGTCCCAAGCCGTTAGGACCAAAGGCTCTCAGTGATGTTCATCTGACTGAGTCAGAGTTCTTCTGGGTAGTTAGACATCTGTGGTGGTAACTAGTCCCTAGCAAAAGCTGTATATTCAAGTCTACCACCACAGCCCCCACAATACTGCCTAAAATAGCACAGAATGGGTGGCTCCACAGCTTTTGTGGTGAGATGTTGACATTTTTCCAAAAGGTGCACACGATGGGATATGCCAACTGCAGCATAGATGTCTGTTAAAAAAAACCAGGGGCTCAGCAACAGAGAAGTAAGTAATAACATTGGTAATAGAAAACTGGCCTACCAGCTACCAATGCTCTCAGAAAACACTGAGAGCTCAGGAAAAAAATGAGGGTGGCATAAGCCCAGAGTAGACCCTAGTTGACAGAGATTGACAGCAGGGCAGCAGTTATCCATGCAGACCCCTGAAGAGAAGATGAATGCTTAGAAAAGGTATTTATGACATGGTCTGTGCAACTTGTGTTGAGAAACCTGAGGAAGTATTGCCATAATTAAGGTTGAGAATGATAACTGAATGAATGAACAACCCTACTTTGTGGTGTGAATCACAGTAGGGATGATTGATAATACCTTACGTGTTTGTGGTGCTTTACAGTTTGCAGAGTGCTTTCTTTCCACATTCTCTCATTTGATAGAAGGCAGCCCAACAAAAGGGAGTCCCCAAAGACCACGGTGAGGGTTTAAGGAAATTCAAGCGCAAAGGGAACAAAGAATTAGCCTATCAATCATCACATTGTGTTGTGATTTGGTCTTACCAGCTGATGTCCCTCCTAGAGGAGGTGTACAGCTGAAGAAAGTAAGGCTCCAGCATGAGAAGATACTGAACAACTTGGAGACACACCTTTACGTTAAACATGCCTGATGGATAGAGCCTTACCTGCTCTGTAAAGATTGAAAACTGGCATCTCTTCCCAGTTCTGCTGACCACACAGCTAATCATGTGTCAATTCCTTCATCTTTAACAGAGAAGTGTTCTAAGCCTTTAAAAATTCATAGAATGATACTCATGACCAAATAAAATACTTGTTTAAACACAAATGACCAATTTTATCTTAAGTTGAAAGAAATTAGTTAATGAAAGCAAAATCTTTACCCAATGTTGAAGGGCTCAAGGATGAAGCTAATACGAATGCAGAAGAAAATGGGAGTTGAGGTGCAAGACAGGGAAGGGACTATAGAGGGGAAGTATCCTGAGCAGGCCAAGGCCAAGCAGAAAAGGATGGGATTGAAAAGGGGCACCAGGCTTGAGCAGAAAGGTCAGTAGTAAAAGATAATGGAGCCCATCTCATGGGATGCATGGTTGCCAAACACTCCAAGGTATCAGAAAACCATGTAGAAATGATATGGGTTGTTCAGAGAGCTGTTGGTTTTCTCAAGCTAATCCAATAAAATTAGTACCAAAGATAAAAAACAAGACTAGATGCCTGACAAACTCAAATTGGGCCTTGCAAGTATTTATTCAGTCTCAGTATACCCATATACTCAATATACAATTTATTATTTATAAATAATATAAAGTTTTGTTCTTTTTCACTGTTACCATCTAGGATTTACCATTAGGATTCCAACAATCCTTTCATCTATTCAGTCTGTTCCTTGGCAACTCAGGACGTTTTATTATCTTTGCAAATAACTTTTTGAAGTCACATTCCAATTTCCTCAAAAGCCTCTCTCCCCATCACTTCTAAGAAATAGCAGAAGAGGCTCAAACACACCTCAGTTCCTCCCCAGTGAACAGGGTGTCAGTATACTGTGCTTTGCCAGAGAGCCTCATTAGAACAGCTTCTTTGACAATGAAGCCCCAACTAGATTTTATCTGCAAAGCCATTCCCATTGTGCTCATCTTTATGCCCATTGGTGGTTTTTCCCATGTTGGACTGAATAACCTACTTGCATGTCCAATCCTTCCTCTACTACACTATCCAGAAGTTTCTAGCAAACTTAAAAGAACTAGAAAGTGGGTGGTTTGAAAAACAGGATTCAGACCTTCATTCTCCTAGTTAAGAGCATGTACAAGATGATGTTGTCCTAACTTGTCTTCCTGACCCAATCAATCCTCCACAGAACTGATAGAATTAGCTATCTAAAGTGCTATACCCATTCTACAATGCTCTATCACCTAGTGGAAAAAGTCCAAGCTTCTTAACATGTCCCTTCCATCATCAAGCCTTAGCTTTCTCTCCTGGCTCATCTTTGGCTGTGTATCCTGTGCTCCACAGTGAGTTGAGTGTCTTGAATGCACTGCAACCCTCTGTATCTTTGCTCCTGCTCCTTTCCCTGCCTTTAAATGCCCTCATTGTCACCTCATCTTGCTTACTTGGAAGACTCTTCTTCATATTTCAAAGCTCAATTCAAGAATTTCCTCCTTTCTAGCTGTCTTTCCTGAACCACCACCTCCTCTGCCTCCTCCACCCACAGGTAGAAATGACTGTTGCTTGTTTCGTGCTCTATTGTACCCTGTAAGAACTTTTGACATACTAACAGCAGACCTTTACTTCATATACACTATGTGCCAGGCATTGTACTAAGAAGTGCTTCTTCTTCTTCTTGTTATGTGCCGTCGAGTCAGACCCGACTCACAGCGACCCCTCCTTGGGTTTCCAAGGCAGTATCACTATGGAAGTAGATTGCCCAACCTTCCTTCCAAGTAGTGGCTGGTGGGTTTGAACTACCAGCCTTCTGGTTAGCAGTCAAGTGCCTGCATATTAATTCACTTCCTTACAAAAACATCCCTATGAAATAGATGCTTTTATTATCCCCATTTTCCAGATGAGGAAATAAGGGACAAGGAGGTCACACAGCTAAGTGGTAGATTTAAGAATCAAACATAAGCTGTCTAGCTGCAGTAGTTGCCTCTCACTTTGCCACACTGTACTTATTTTACTGCTTTTATCTCTACATTTCTGTCTTCCTCTCCTAGACTCCTCTTTGAGAGTGGAGACTATGTCTTATTCATCTTCATATTCCCAGCATTTAACTCAATACCTGTCATATAAAAACCTACTGTCATTGAGTCTATTCCAACTCATAGTGAACCTTTAGGATGGAGCAGAACTACCCCATTGAGTTTCCACAGCTGTAAATTCTATGGAAGCAGATTGCCTCATCTTTCTCCTGCAAGCAGCTGGTGGGTTTGAACTGCTGACCTTTTGGTTAGCAACCGAATGCCTTAACTACTATACCACCAGGGCTCCTTGTCATATAAAAGTTGCTCATTAAAAAAGAAGTGATGCATCAGTCTGGCTCAACTTTGGAGGGAATCTATTTGACTAGGCCCACACCACTGATGAATATGAATTTTGTTTTATAGAAAGAGCTTCTTTTCCAGAATCCCTTCAATTTTCTCTGGGGATCTTGCTCCATTGCTTATGACTTGTTTTTTTTTTTATCAGTCTTCAGCCACTCCTCCTTTAGCTTTTTCCCATTCTTTTGACTCTGCTCTCCTCACCAAGAACTGTCTACCTGCTCTGCTTCCATTTAGTGCTTCCACTTACTGACCATCCATTTATTAATTCAACAGAAGGTTATTGAGTATCTGTTATATATTAGGCTCTCTACTAGGTGGACTTTAGAGTCCAGTTCTTTTTCCTTTGTAATTTCATATTTGCTACCCCCCCTCAAGTTACTGAAAGCTCTCTCACAAGGCAGCCATTTTTTCATAAGCATGAAATTCAATGACCTTTTTCTCAGCCACAACTTCATAGAAAGATGAAAATGACATGGTCCTTGTTCTCATTGTTGACTTAATCTCTCACCCTATCCTTGCCCCCTTCCTATGGCAATCATCAGCTTACAGCTCTGACCCTTCTGGCTTTTCCTTGATTCCTTCACTCACTCCTCTCCCACCTCTTCAGTGCCACCATTTTCCTAGTCATCTGGGCTTAAAACTTGAGTTCTCTTTTTTCATCACATCCAGTCTCTCATCAAAATTTGGTGATTCTTTACAGTGTTTTAAAAATTTAGTCTTTTCTTTTTGTTGCCATTTTGTTGTCTCCACCTTCATAATAACAAGAGCTACCACTTGGTGAACAATTACTGATAGGCTTTATGCTTCATGGTGGAAATACAATGACAAATAAAAAAATACAGTCCGTGTTCTCAAGGACCTTATAGCCAAAGTGAGGAGGGTAACCAAACAAGTAAATAACTGAATATATAATGACATATTATGGTAAATTCTATGAAAGAAATTACATTTTACTTGGATTCACAACACCGTGGAAGCAGCACGTGAGAAATCAGACGTCATACTGCACCAGGCAAATCTACTGCAAAAGACCTCTTTAAAGAAGTGTTAATGAGCAAAGATGTCACTTTGAAGACTAAAGTGTGCCTAACCCAAGCCATGGTATTTTCAGTCACTCATATGCATGTGAAAGCTGGACAATGAATAAGAAAAAACAAAGAAGAACTGATGCCTTTGAATTGTGGTATTGGTGAAATACTGAAAATACCATGGGTTGCCAGAAGAATGAACAAATCTGTCTTGGAAGAAGTACAGCCAGAATGTTCCTTAGAAGCAAGACTAGCCAGACTTCATCTCACTTACTTTGGTCATGTTGTGAAAAGGGACCACTCCCTGGAGAAGTATATCACACTTGGTAAAGTAGAGGGTCAGTGAGATGGATTGATACAGTAGCTGCAACAATGGGCTCAAGCAGAGCAAGGATTGTGAGGGTGGTCCAGGACTGGTTAAGTGTTTCATTCTGTTGTACATAGGATGGCTACGAGTTGGAGCCAACTTGATGGCACCTAACAACAACAACAATAACAACAACAACAAAAAAAAAACATGAAAGAAGAAATCTGATTCAGCGACAGAGAAAAATATAATGAGGGAACTTGCTTAGAGAGGGTTGCCAGAGAAAGCTCCTCTGAGGATTACAGGTCTTACAGGTAAGAATTTTTGACATAAAAATAGTGAACATTAATTTCATGCTTACTATATGCCAGGTATTGTACTAAGTACTTAATGTATATTCACTTACTGCCAAAAACATCCCTGTGAGGTAGGTGGTTTTGTAAGACCAGTAGGAGAAGCCTGTTGGGGGAAGGGATGTGGAGGAGGGAATTATTTAAGACCCTCCACTGGCTCCAATCTGCATTTCCAGTTTTATCTCCTGATAGTTCTCTACAAAATAATCTGGATTCCTTGCCTTTTTTACATTTGTGTATCTGTATAGAATCTTTCTAGCCACCATCTCTATCTAATGAAACCATTCAAGCCCAACTCATATGTCATCTTCTATGATAACTTCACTGATGACTACAGAAAAGCTTCTCCCTTCCCTCCTTTTGCATCACTCTAGTAGTTTATACTGAACTAACTCTGTTCTTCCTCGTATGGTAGCTATTTACCCATAATATATATTATCCAACTAGACAAAAAGCTTCTAGAAGTATGGGATTGCATCTAGTGTATCTTTGTATCCCTTACAGCAACTAATAGTATGCCTTGCACATGACAGACATTCAATAAATGATTATTGAGTGAACTTCCTCTTTCTGGGCTTCACTGTCTTCTTAATCTAAAGCATGAGGAAGTTGGATAGATGATCTCTAGGAACTTTTCCAGCCCTGGTACTTGTTTTGATGATGAAAAAACAGTGAAATTATAAAGGACATGTACTATGCTGGATCCTGTACAAAAATATATAGTTCATACGTTTTGTGAATTTGTGGTTTTTTTTTTTTTTTTTTAAAAATGGTGATAGAGATATACATGAAAGACTTAAAGAGATCTCTCAAAGAACATGGCATATAATGAGCACATTAGGTTTACACACAATCAAATATAGCAAACAGAGGATAGGTGCCTGCCATGAATGAGCAAAAGAACCATTGGAGAATCATAGCCTAGGATGAGGAGAAAGGCAGAAGGGTAGGATTCCAGGACAGCTTGAAAAAAATGGAAATCTTTGTGATAGAAGAGGGTGCTAATTCTGATTACTTAGAATCAGCAAAGAAATGGTGCTAGGAAAATATGGGAATAGGGGTGGCAGAAGTACCTTATAACGAGAATTAGGTGCTTTCAGGGGCAAATAGTAGTTTATGGTGGTAGTTCACGATAAGAGCTATTGAGATGAATGTGAGGGTGGTGTAAGGGATGAGCATATGGGACAGTAGTCACTAGGTGATATGGAAACTGTCCCAGTGACCTGCAGGGAATGATGTTCTGGGTTTGTCTTTTAGTTGGAGCAATCACTGACTTTGTTAAATTAAATGCAAGCTGGCCTTTCTTCTCAAGGAAGTAAAAAGGTTTGCAAGCTACTTCTGTCTCCTGGCTTATCAGAGAGGCTTAGGTGTTCTTAGGCAGGATGAGGGAAAAATGCAAAAAAGAAAAGAAATCAGGAAATAAAGGTAAAAAAAGATCCTAAAACAGTAGGGGAGGGTGGAAACCTTGCTGTTAAGTAGAAGAGAATGTCAAAGAAAGAGACAACAAAAGTTCTACATGGTCTACTAGACTAGTTCACCATACAAAAGGAGAAATTGGTGAAGAAATAATGAATAATAAAGAGAAGATGAAGGAATAAACAGGAGTTAAGAATATGATGAGTACAAAACAAAAAGAGAAGGTATAAAACCCACATCACTGCAAATGCCCTATAATAGGTAAGAAGTCTTTTCAGGAGATGGTAATACAGATCTTCTAGAGAATGAAAAGAAGGATTTAGTGGGTACAGGGAAACATGTATTCCTGCCAGAGAGCAATAACTGACTATTGTTATAGATATTTTATAGATGAGGAAACAAAGGAATGGAGAGGTTAAGTAATTTGCCCAAGGTCATACAGCTAATAAGTGAGAAAGTTAGGATTTGAACCCAGGCAATTTGGTTCCAGGGTATATGCCATGCTATGGTGCCTCTTCTAGTTCTTGAAAGAGTAGTGGTACACTGTGCTACCACTTTCCATCTCTGCATTTCTTTGCAGTCCAGCTTTTGCCCTCACCACTCCATTAGAATTGTGCTCTCAGAAGCCAGTATAACTTCTAAGTCACCATATTTTATAGCTTCACAGACTTCTTATTTATCAACTTTTCTGCCATATTTGATACTGCTAATGGTTCTCTCCTGAAAAACTTTCCTCTTGGCTTCTGTGACACAAGAGATGATACTTGGGTCCACATCTCATATTTGTCCTTCTCTGTGGCTTATACCTCTTTTTTTTCTTCTTCTCCCTTAAATCTTTGTTAAAGTTGTTCTTGGCCCTCTTCTCTTTCTACACTCAATTCATTGGCGATTCCATGGTTGAAACACTCATATAACTCTAAAATCATTCTTCCCACCCAAACTTGAAACCTTTGGAGCATCTCTAATTACAGGTATACCTAGGAGATTTGTAGCTTCAGTTCCAGACCACAACAATAAAGTGAGTATTGCAATAAAGAGAGTCACACAATTTTTTTGTTTCCCAGTCCATATAAAAGTTTACGCTATACTATAGTCTAGTTACTAGACTATAGTATAGCGTAAACTTTTATATGGACTGGGAAAC
>NW_006922383.1:267340-270782 GCF_000298275.1 Orycteropus afer afer | reverse complement strand
TGGCGCGGGATCGGGCAGTGTTTCGTTCTGCTGTGCATGGGGTCGCTATGAGTCGGAAATGACTCGACGGCACTTAACAACAACAACAACATAGTCTAGTAAGTATGCAATAGCAATATGAAAAAGTTTGAAATACTGTGAGAATTACCAGAATGTGATACAGAGATATGAAGTGAGCACACACTATTGGAAAAATGCATTGATACAGATTTTCTCAACACAGGGTTGCCACAAACCTTCAATTTATATATATATTATATACATGTAAAATGCATACCTGTGAACTCAATAAAATGAGGTATGCCTGTACGCCTCTATAATAGTCCTCATATTCACCATCACTATTTTTCATTGCTATTACCCCAATTTAGTTTCCATTATTGCATTCATTGAAAAAACATGTAAGTCTGTGTCAGGCCCTATGGGTACAATAGTGAGCAAAACAGGTGTAGTCTCTGCCCTTATAGAGCCTAATGCGTAGGAGTTTGTCAGATATTAAACCTATAAGCACACAAATAAATACATATTTACAAACTGATAAATGCTGTTAATAAAAAGTATACCAAAATCAAACCAAAAACGTTGCTGGTGAGTTGATTCCCACTCATAGTGACCCTGTAGGACAGAGTAGAACTGCTCCAAAGGATTTCCAAGGCTGTAATCTTTACAGAAGCAGACTGCCACATCTTTCTCCTGTAGAGCAGCTGGGGGGTTCAAACCACTGATTTGGGTTAGCAGCTAAGCACTTGAACCACTGTGCCACCACATCTCCTTAATAAAAGTATAGGGTGTTATAAAAGGGTGAAATAAAGAACATTATAATCTGATTTACCTACTGTTGCCAGATTAACATTCCTCAAATTCATTTCTGACTTTGCCACTCTCCAGCTCAAATTCTTTTAATGGTTTACAGATTAAAGGCCAAACTCCTTAGCCAGATATTCAAGATCCTCCATAATCTGACTTCACCCTACCTTTTTAACCATTTCTCCACTACTTCCCTTCAAGCACTCTATGCTGCAGATAAACTGAACCATTCAATCACTGTTCCTTATACAAAAAGACTACATGCTGTTTCTTCTGCCTAGAATGTCTTTCCTTATCCAAACTCTGTATCTTTAAAGCCCAGCTCAACCTTCTCCAAAAAGCATTCCAAGATCCTGTCATTTGGGATTTCAGCGCCCTTCACCCTACTTTTTTTCATAAGATTTATCATCTATCTTTAATAACCACTCTTACACAATAAATGTAAGCCTAACCTCTCCCCTTTAGACTATAAGGTAATTGAAGGCAGTATCTGGGTCTAAATCACAATCATTCATTGGCTAAATGGACAGTTGAATGGATGTAGGAATAATAGTTGGTGGTTTCCTGATTGAGGATATATATGGCTGTAAGTATGCAGACATGCAGACATAACGACTATTTTCTTTAATCACATACTTTCATTACAATTTAATAGAAAGCTGTGAAAAAACTATGAAATAAAAAAAAAATGCTGTCCATTTCCACCTTCCTTCACCTCTTATTCTAACAGTGGAGGTGACTTGGCCTCAACAAAGGAGTCTTGCAAATCATCTCCAAGTACTCTGAAGAAAGTTCAAGAACTTGGGTATCTAGCTGTTGTTTTGTTCTCTTTTTTACAAAAGAAAACTGGTACTTTGGGATAGAAAAGAATATATAGAAAAGGAAGTGACTGCCTATACAGATGGAATTTTAGAATAGGATGTTTTGTCTGGCCATGGTTTAGAATACTAGATTGCTGCACTCTTGGCTAGAGACATAGTTCTGTATGATAACTGGGGAAAATGTGTTTTCCAAGAGACTTGCTGATGGGATAAAGAAAACTTTAAATTGAAAATGAAGGGTAAAGGAGAAAAATGCCCTGATAACATTATGAAATCAATTACTATGTACAATATCATATATTATAGCAAGAACAGCACTGGAAGAGGTTCCCATTAGATCACAGAAGACTATAACTGGCAAAAGAGTTATAAATAGAATTTAGGGCTTACGCTATTACTGTATCAATGCATAGCACATACATTAGGTTGAACCATATGAAATTGACAATATTTTACTGCTTTTTACCTACAAAAATGGCAACTTCATATGGTTCAACCTGTTACAAAGTGAAATTGAATTTTTTTGTATTGTGGTAAGTATATAGGTAACAGAACATTTCCCATTTGTACAATCTTCACATGTACAGTTCAGTGACATTAATTTTGTTCATCATGTTGTTCAACCATCACTATAAACCATTCTCATATTTTCCCAACACTCTTAACAGAAATTCAGTGTCCCTTAAACATTGAGTCTTCCTTTCTCCATCCCTCCCACCCACTCCTGGTAACTACTAATAAAACTTTAGTGGTCTATACACTTGCCTATTTTAGATATTTCATATAATTGGGGTTATACAATATTTGTCCTTTTGTGATTGAGTTAATTCACTCTGCATAATGTTTTTAAGTGTGAACTTGACATTTTAACACAAGATAATAAATACCAGCTCAGAGGTATCATTAAGACATGGAGGAATGAAACTGTCATTGATGGAACTGTGCCCCCCACAAAATGTGTAAATTTGACTGGACCATGATTCTCGGTGGTTTGGCAGTTATGTAATGATGTAATCATCCCCCACAATGTGATCAGCTAATCGGTATTAAGGGAATTAGGGTGGGATGAACACCCTTATTGAGGTGATAGCCCTAATCTGATGTAAGGGGATTTTCCCTGGGGTGTGGCCTGTATCACTTTTATCTGATAAAAGAAGGAGAGAGAAGTGAGCAGAGAAGGAGAGACCTATTACCACCAAGAAAGAAGAGGTGGAAGTGGAGCATGTCCTTTGGACCCAAGGTTCCTGCATTAAGAACTTCCTAGACCCAAGGGAAGATTGATGCCAAGACACATGGTGATGTCCAAGGAACACTGGGCCCACAGATCTTGAAAGGAGATAAAGAGCCAACAGAGAGAGAAAGCCTTCCCCAGAGCCAGCACTCTGAATTTGGACTTCTAGCCTCCTAAACTGTGAGAAAATAAATTTCTGTTTATTAAAGCCATCCACTTGTATCTCTGTTACAGCAGCATTAGATAGCTAAGACAGAAACTTACAATGGGAATTTGGCATCAGAAT
Organism: Orycteropus afer afer; assembly: GCF_000298275.1. NCBI lineage: Eukaryota > Metazoa > Chordata > Mammalia > Tubulidentata > Orycteropodidae > Orycteropus > Orycteropus afer. The sequence continues at coordinate 267,637 of NW_006922383.1, read as the reverse complement.
GAACACATTATTACAAAGCAAGGTGCCCTTTGGCATGGGAAGTAACATTGTGCTGAATGCATAGAAATTCACAAACATGACAACAGAAGTCCACTGAAGAATTTTGGTGAGGTTAAAAGGAGAAAGGAACAGCAATAATATAGCATAACTACATCACATACCACCCTACAAAATGGAGGAAATATTCTTGATACAGGTCACAAAAAAACATCATAGGCAAGACATAGTAGCAATGAGGAACTTTATCAGAGTTGTTATAAGTTTCATGCACCTAAAATCAGAACATCTAGAAATTCT
>NW_006922383.1:262162-262800 GCF_000298275.1 Orycteropus afer afer | reverse complement strand
TCCTTAAAGGAGATACTTTGTCTGCCTTGTTGACTAATTTCCTCCAGTGCTTACAATAGTGCTTGATACATAGTAAAATATCTGCTTGCAATGCATAAATGCACCTAGAGGTGGGACAGAAATATGTCACCAAGCTCTGTTTCAGCCCACTTCTATTTGATTTATCATTTATTTGGATGAAGATATTAGATGGTATGCAGACCAAATATGCAGAAAACATGAGCCTGAGGGGAATAACTGACATAATTAAGAGTAGACTCTGTATCTAGAAAGATTAGCTGTCTGGAGGGGTCCAAGAAGGGGGGGGGACCTGGCAAGAGAAATTTAATAGTGATAAATATACTTAGATTAAAAAATAACTGGAATTACAAGCTGAGATATTAGTTAATATGGAAAAAGACAAAATTTCATTCATTCTTACAACAAATAGAAAATGCAAGCACTATGCTAAATACTGGGGATATACAATAGTTCTTTTAGAAAACATAGTGTTTGCCCTCATAGACCTTAAAGACTATTGGAGGAGACAGACATTAATCAAATTATTCCATAAATAAGTATGTTGTTGTTGTTATTTGCCGTCGAGTCGGCCCCGACTCATAGCGACCCCTCCTTGGGTTTCCGAGGCAGTATCACTA
>NW_006922383.1:259696-261321 GCF_000298275.1 Orycteropus afer afer | reverse complement strand
AGCCTAGTTTCTGAATGTTGGAAGAGAGTTACAGATATGGAAAAGGGAAAGGCAAGAATAAATCTTCTGGTATTGGACTGATGATTGAGATACTAGTATGACCTCATAGTTTTAGACACATGATAGATATACACATATATTTACATATAAATAAATATACTGATATGCTGTTAGGTGCCGTTGAGTAATTTCTGACTCATAGCTACTCTGTATACAACAGAACAAAACACTGCCCAGTCCTGTGTGGTCCTCACAATCATTGCTGTTTGAGCCCATTGCAGCCACTGTGTCAATCCATCTTATTGAGGGTCTTCCTCAATATCCTTGTGAGAAAGGATCTTTGCCGATCCTCTACTTTTTATCAAGCATGATGTCCTTCCACAGGGACTCAAACCAAACCAAACTCACTGCCATCGAGTTGATTTCCCATGGCGTTTCCAAGGCTATAAATCTTTACGGAAGTGGACTGCCTCATCTTTCTTCTGCAGAGTAGCTGGGGGGTTTGAACTTCCCATCTTTTGGCTAGCAGCCAAATGCCTTAACCACTGTGCCACCAGAGCTCCTCTCCAGAGAACAGTCCCTCCCAATAACATGTCCATGGGACATGAGATGCAGTCTCGCCATCCTCGCTTCTAAGGAGCACTCTTGCTGTACCCTTCCAAGACAGACTTTTTGTTCTTCTGGAAGTCCACAGTATATTTAATATTATTCTCCAACACTATAATTCAAAGGCATCAATTCTTCTGTACAAGGTGAATAATAGCAGCAGATCATGGTTCATTGTCTAGCTTTCACATGCATGAGTTGATTGAAAATACTGTGGCTTGGGTCAGGCACATCTTAGTCCTCAAAGTGACATCTTTGCTTTTTAAAATTTTAAGGAAGTCTTTTGCAACAGATTTACCCAATGCAACGTCATTTGATTTTTTGACTGCTTCTTTCATGGGCATTGATTGTGGATCAAAGTAAAATGCAATCCTTGACAACTCCAATGTTTTCTCCGTTTATCATGATGTTGCTTATAGGTCCTGTTGTGAGGATTTTTGTTTTCTTTATGTTGAGCTGTAATCCATACTGCAGACTGTAGTCTTTGACCTCAATCACTGCCATTCTCCATTAAAAGAACCTTATCAGACTCTAGGGTTGGGGCAAGGAAAGAACAAGATGAACTTGGAACATCTTATTGTGCCAGAAAATATGAAGTGTTCCAAGGATGATGGGGACATGTTAAAAGGCATAGGAATTAGGTTTGAGCATAAAAATAAATATAGTAGTAGATTAAAACTCATTGAATAAAATAGGAATGTACTAAAAAAACATTTTTAAAATCATGAACAAATAAGTAAGTAGTGGGGAAGGAAAAGCTCTGCCTTATCAGTGCCAACTAATAAATAAAGAAAGAATGATAGAAATTGAAATATCACCATTTAGCAACCATCAGAGTAAAAACTGAATCAGATAAAAATCATCAATGGATGCCAAAACTAGTGGGTGAAAGTTTAATAAGGAACAGGATATTGACTCAGTCTCAAAGTGTTTTCTACAAAGTAACTCATAATTACTAAGTACTAAACATTTATCAATTAACCTTACAATGAAGAAACCTTGCAGAAACCATCAAAACT
>NW_006922383.1:255697-259521 GCF_000298275.1 Orycteropus afer afer | reverse complement strand
AATTTATAATCTGATTCTAATCATTACGAAACATCAGCAAACCCAAATTGAGGTTCATGCTACAAAATAATAAGCCTGCACTCTTCAAGAAATGTCAAGGTCATAAGTAAGAAAAGACTACAGGAGATAAAAGAGACATGACTACTAAACAAAACTTATGACCCTGAATTTATAAAGGACTTTGTTAGGATAGTAAAATGTGAATGGGTTCTGAACTGTATCATTGTTAATTTCCTAATTTTGATAGCAGTACTGTCGTTATGTAGGAGAATATCCTTGCTTTTATGAAATAAACGCTGAGATATTAAGGAGTAAGATTGGGCAATCTACTTCTGCTGTGATACTGCCTTGGAAACACAAGGAGGGTTCGCTATGAGTCAGATCTAACTCGATGGCAGTGAGTTTGGTTTTTTTTTTTTTGTTTGTTATTAAGGGGTAATGGGGCAAAATGTCTGCCAATTAATTTGAAATGGTTCAGAAAGAAAGGCAAATATGGTAAAATGTTAATAAATAGGAAAGCTGGATAAAGGGTGTATACTGATTCTTTGTGCTTACTTGCAATTTAAGTATGAAACTATTTCAAAGTCAAATGTTAAAAAATTTTCATATGAATCAACCAGGTTGTATAAAGCCAATGTGATCGTATGGTACACTAAAGGATGTCTCGCCAGAATAAGGGTCAGATCTGAACTCTGCATGGGTCAGATCTCACTGGAACATGGGCTTTGGCTCTTGGAATGTAAGGTGACTAGATCAGATGAGGAGTAGCTAAGAGTTCTGAGGATATTTAACCTGAAGAAGAAAAAGCTCTCCAGAGGGCTGCTGGGACAAAGAAAGCTGCCTTGTTATAGGAGACAGATTTATATTCAGTATGAGGAAGGCTTTTCTACCAAAGCAATACAATAGATTGAGCTGTCTCACAAATTCCCTGTCATAGAATATGAAATTGAACAACCAATTCTGAAGGATGTCAGAGATTTCATGAATCAGATAAATGCTGGGCCCATTGACTACTAAGGTTCTTCCAAGAAAATTTTATGATCCTCTGTTATCTTTAGGTATTGGAAATTCAAGGACTTCTGCAATAACATGCAACCAGTGTAGGACTGGGATGAACATTCTCTTTTGTTCACATAGGATATAAAACATCTTGCTCTCACATGGGCTGTTTCAATATAATCCATAGAACCTTGGCAAATTCCTTTGTCCCCCAGAAATAAACTGGTCACTGAGATAAACGTTAAAATGCTTTTATTATTTTTTTTTTTCATTCAACAACATGAAAAGAGGACCTAAGGAAACAGAAACAAAAGCTCAAGAAAAACTTTGGCAAAAATTTAAATATTCATCATCTCGCAATATGTATTCCTTATGTTGCTACGTGTTTGCCTCCTCATATGGCTTGTCCCAGTAGTTCTCACTCTTCATTAAAGTAAGCCCTTGTTTTTATGTAATGCTTCCATGAGCTCACTATACAGAATGTTCATCTGGGAAAAAGAATAGCAAATACATTTCTTTAGAGGGAAAGAAAATGTGACAAAGCTTCCTAGACCCATGGTGTTGGCACAAGAGTCTAACCTTTATTTTCTGAGATATGAAGAGTCACCTTGGGGAGAAAATATAGTAATATCTTGGAGAAGAAGGATCCCAATGTACAAGGTCTGTTTAATCAGGAAAGCACTTAAAACATTAAGCATTATTTGCTCTACTTTAGTAACAAGGCTTCTTTTTCCCACCACCTTACTCTCCTGGTGAGCTAATGGCCAAAAAGCTCAGAATAGTTCCAGACAAAATGCCTTTTTAAAAAAGTCATTATTTGAGCAAAACTAGTCTTTTTCTACATGTACTGGCATTGACAATGATGCTTCTTTCTAGAGCTCACTCCCAGCATTCCTCTTAATTAGATTCCATTTGTTGTCCCTAAATTTCCCTCTGTTCTTCATCTTTTCTGGTTTCCACTCTAAGAGATTACTGTTTGCAGTCCCCTAACTTCTGGAGTTACATGGAGGCACTGAGAGGAGTAATAATCAAAATTCTCTCCTAGCCAAGGAAGGAAGGGTTGAGTTCTTATTGAAAACTCAGCTATAACCTCTCTGCCCCCTAAGTCATGCCACTTATCCCTAGCCCTTTCCCTCCTCACCTGAGCTTCATAGCTTCTCTTGAGGGAGCCAAGATGGTCAAGGAAACGCAAAGCTAGGCCACACCATTTTTCAGCAGATACATACTTGCCCCTGCCATACATAAATATTCCAGTATTCCAGGACTTTATCATCAGCCAGAGAATTTCCATTTCTGGGTAGCTTGCCTGAAATCCAAGAATAGTGGGTTTACAGTTATTACTGTCACAACTCATTATAGCACTAACTATATCAGTGCTGCATCCCATTATTATGAAGCAAACGATGGGCACTCTGCCAACAATGAGGAGGGAGCCACAGACTCCACTAGTAATCTCATGCTTCTGTAGAGTAGGAGAACACCTTGAAGGTATGTCAGTTGTGGGATGCCCCACAGTAAGACCTCATGAAATGATATATAAACTGAAAAAAACTCTAAAGCCCTCTAGACTGAAGGGGGAAGAATCAGAGAGACACACACAGATTCCTAATTTCCCTGAAACAGGAGAAAAACTTGTATTCTGTTTGGGTCTTCCTTTGATGCTATCTTTAGTCAAATATTTCACCAATTCTTGACTCATTTTCAGAGAAAGGTGCCAAGAAGCAGCTTTATTGAACCTGTTTATTTCCTCGACCCTAGTCAGTTTCTGTTTGCATTAGAAATTATATTAATATTTTGTGTTCCCAATATTTGAGTCCATGCGTAGCACAAATGTTAAGTGCTTAGCTACTAACCAAAAGGTTGGCAGTTTGAATCCACCTAGAGGTGTCCCTGAAGAAAGGCCTAGTGATCTACTTCTGAAAGGTCACAGCCATTAAACCCTGTGGAGTGCTCTACTCTGAAATACATGGTAACTGTTGTTGTTGACGACGGTATTTACCTAGAAATGAATAGAGGGTGCTTTTCTAAGATGGTTCCTTAGCTTGCTTTATCAGTGATCACAATATTAATCACATAGCGTATTCACAATATTTTGCAACAGTGGAAAGGATTAGTTTAAGGAGCTACTTTCTCAATTCTTGTATAGGAGATGGAGAGATAGGAGATGAAAAGTAGCGATATATGTGCTCATTCCATGTTAAACCTCATCATCTACACAAAAGATCTCAAGCCCTTGAAGGGGGAAATGTGATAGAACACTTGGGCAGCAGTTTCCTGAAAATGTCAATGACATTGTTTTAGTTGTCATTCTTTCATTCATTTGGATCCATAAAAAAAGTTACTATGTACAAAACACCATGATGAACACTGAGGGGGCTAAGAGGGATAAGGTAAAGCTTTTATCCTAAAGGAGTACACAATGACTTTGGGGAGACAGGCAGCCACATATGAAAAGGACCAGGCAAGGCATGTGATAAAGAGCTAGTAAGAGTGACACAAACATAGACTAAGTGTTCTGTTTCAGTAAGAGAAATGAGTGAAAGGGTAGCACATTCAGTGAAGGTCTAGTCCCTCTGCCTGAAATGCCACCCCCCTATACTTGTTCTCTTGGTAAACTATTTTTTCTGCAAATTCAGATAAAGTTTTAGATCCTTGATCTCCCTTCCAAAGCATAGTTAGGTACTCCCTTCTCTCTTTTCTCATAGCAAGCTCTACATTTCTCTAATGTAACTTAATGTTTTGAAACTGTTTATATATTTGTCTCCTCCTCCTTACTGTTGAGCTTCTTGAGGTACAGGGATTTTTTTTTCCCTTGCTCATCTTTG
>NW_006922383.1:252582-253359 GCF_000298275.1 Orycteropus afer afer | reverse complement strand
CAGAATAAAGACTTGGATTATACTTGAGACCAAGTATGTCTCAGAGAGACTAAGAACTGTATGGCCTAATCAGAAGATTTATGTAGGGGAGTTAATGTGAAATAGGACCGGAAATGTAGGATGGGGCTACCTAAGCATTTTCTAAATGCTGTTCTTCAGAACATTAGTGGCATGAGAAATGTTAACAGATGGTCTATGAAAATAAGATTCTTTAGTCAAATAAGTTTTGGAAATAATGTATTCTATATATTATCCTCTTGAAGACAATATGAATGCATATAATTTAAAGTTTTACAGTAAAGAAACCATGTACAGTAAAACCTGTGAAAACCAGCATCAGTGTAAGCTGGCAACCTGTCAGAAAAGGAAAACTCAAATATTTTCCACTAAAATGATTATTTCAGCCTAATAGATATTGTCTGAAAGCAAGAACATGTGAAACATAGATATTGTCTGAAAGCGAGAACATGTGAAACATAAGAGGATATCGGAAAATCATTGTTATTGCAACCCAAATGTAAGGAAGTGCAGATACAAAAGCCAGAAATAGTTCCAAGAAATACAAGTCAGAGATGAAGGCTCAGTCTTCCACTTCCTTTTACACTGTTACTGTCTGGGTAAGTGCTGTGCACTGTTACTGTTCTCTGAGTAAGTCTATTTTTTACATTTTTGCCTTTTTTGTTCATTTCTTTCTTTCTTCTTCTTCTTCTTTTTTTTTTTTTGCCTATACATTTTTTCCAGTGAAGAACATCCATACATTTGGAAGAAGGTAAGAGA